>NW_027658489.1:0-55364 GCF_041902795.1 Electrophorus electricus
CATCGAATATGCACAGCCTTCGAGCTACCAACTGGGCACGAGAGCTGGACCCATCGGGTACGGAAGCCTTTCGGTCACGTGCTCGTTTTCCACGCCTTCAGCGCAGGTAGCCTGCGAATTTGAAACCGGTGCGCATTTTATTCTTTTCCCCTTTTATCCTTTCATATATCTCCGCTACTTTGGAGAAGAGAGACGCACGGGGGCTCGTTGAAAAGCTCTGGAACTCAGCTTTCAGCCGGTGCTAGCGATGGACGTCGGAGTAGAAAGTCTGTTCAGGGCTCTTTGGAAAGGGCTGCATCTCCCCTGTAATCGACTTCGAGTGGCACGCGGATCGGACCCACCGTTTTCACGCTACGATTTTTTAAAGCCGCCAGGGATGGGACGAATGCGTGGCAGGTGGCGTTCGTTAGGGACAGTCATGGAGGTGATGCGCACCGAGTTGCAGGCCATTTGGACCTGGCCCGGCCTAGATGTGAGTATTCAAAGTCAGCGCGTTTGTTTAAACTTCCTCCTCCAATTCGTTGCAATTGCGCATGCGCTTCTCGCTCATCCGTCTGGAGCGTAGCACTTTATTGGTAAATATCTCTGGGCCCCTTGGGAGTAGAAAGTCTGTTCAGGGGTTGTTAGCCTCTGTTAACCTCACAGATGTACTATATCTGTAGCTTTTAACAGCAGGCTACGATTCACACCACGTCTCTTCTGCCCTCAGGCGGTTGTCGGAGGAGATGCCTAATCTGCAGGAGTACCTGGAGAAAGAGGACATCGAAAAGAAGCTTCTGAGCCGAACCAATGAGGAGCTGCTCTGTAAATAAAATGTAAATATCTGTATAATATGTAAATAAAAGGAAGATGTGGTTGTATAGTGTAGTTGTTTGATTATAAATAATCTCATAATAATTTTATCCACAAATTCTTATACATTTACATAGTAACATTCACTCATATACTCAAATTCCATATGATACATAGAAAACGTCCACCTCATCTATTTTATAGTTTTTCCCTAAACAATAATACAAAAAAAGAAAAGAAAAAAAGATGAACACCACCCTCTAGCGATGAACCTCAATTATTTCAAGATAACTGTAAAACATGGCTAGGTTAAGTCGGCGTTAGAACAAAAAAGGCTCAGATTAACTTGTGTCTTATGGCACGCAGCTGAGTTTAAAATTATACGCAATGAAAGACTGAGCATAATAAATAATAAGACAATCTGAGCACTTAGTCCACATATTTCTAAATGAGAAGAAAAAGTTCTTCCAAACAATATAAAGCACACAATTCTATATGGGAAAACAGTTACATTTGTCATTAAGAGAAGCACTACTTATTACACAAATGTCAATAACTGTCCTAATATTAATAGTTCAACAGTCTTCCTCTGTCTATTATACGCACTGTACACATGTTAAATATCTGCCTTGAAATTACAATGAAATGACTTCCGGGCGCACTGAAAATGGTTATATACACACAGACACCCCCATACCAACATAAGCATAGTGCAACCCTATGTTTACGCACCAGGGATTGAGTGGGCAAGTGCGTGTATATGCAAGTTTAAATTATTATACACAAATGTAAGTAGTAGGCTATTTATGTGAAAATGTTTCATATGTATGTACAAGTAGTGTTTCCCTGATTTCTCCCTAAATGGCCCCTCATAGTTCAGCAGTAATGAGGCTAGTTAGATTTTGCTCAGAATTAAGTACACTTTGGGATGTTATATGTATCACAGTCTCCGGTGAGCCGTACATGGTTAATCAATCCAGGTTGAGGTAGAGTCAATGAAATTAGGAAATTCAAAGAAAAACAACTCATCTACACTCTTGGAACTTTAGAACCCCATATGTCCTGTGGCCCAATGTCACACGTGAGGGGAATCCCATGAACACCTTTACAGATCAGTCTGTGGAAAGACACTGAAGAGGACAGAGGAAAAATGAGGCGTTTCTGGAGATGGTGTGCTGGACGCATCGAGGACGAATACACAGACACAAAGGATGTGGAGGGTAAATGTAAATATAATGCCACTCACACCTGCGGTTGCTGGTGCTGCCACTCATACCTGTGGTTAAAATTCCTTTTTTGTCTTTAGCGCTGCACTGTCGCCTCTATCTCCCAATAATTCATATTCGAGGCTTTAGAAATCTAATTTTTGGGGGGGTATATGCCATTTCCTGTTATTTGTGCAGAATACACACACTTTCATTTTGGAATCCACAAAGTTTTATAAATGAGGTCCCTGAATAACATCAATCTATTTCTACACTATATGGCTTTCTAATTTCATATGTCTATGTGTCTTTCTGTTTGTCTCTCTTTGTGTGTGTGTGTGTGTGTGTGGTTCTGTGTCAGTAGTGGGGCCTGTGGCCTGATTGGAGTGTTTGCGGTGTGAGAAGCAGGAGTTGGAGAACGGTTTGTTGGAGCAGCTGAAGGAGTTGAGGTTGCAGAAGCAGACGGAGCTGCAGGTTCTTCAGGAGATGCTGAAACACAAACAGCAGGAGGAGACAGAGCTCCTGCAGAAACAGCAGGAGGAGGAGGAGCATAACAGGTCCATCAAGAGTAAGTACTATGGAAATGCAATAATACTAACATAACTAATAATGAATGTTAGCCTTTAGGCTCCAATAAAAGTGATACTAATATATGTATAGTACTATATATATTATATTTTATATATCCAGTAGTAATTATGTAGTATATACAATCTGTGTTGTATATATATATATATATATATATATATATATATATATATATATATATATATATATATATATATATATATATATATATATATATATCCAGCAGTAATGATACTTGCTCTGGCAGATATGAAAATGGCCTGTGAACAGGAGAAGAAATCTCTGGAGGAAGAACTTGAGAAGCTCAGACTGTCACTGCAGGTAGAGATCCCTTATAGTCTCAGTACACATCCACCAGTACCTCCACCTTTCACTTATAACGTCAGTACACATTCAGTACACATTCCCACCTTTCCATTGTACTGGCTGTAGTGATGATTCGTGTGTGTGTGCGTGTGCGCGTGTGTGTGCGTGTGCACGTTTGTGTGTGTGTGTGTTAAACCAGCCCATAGAGGAGGACATTATGAGTCTGAAAGTGGTGCTGGAGATAAAGAACCAGGAGATCAAAGATCAGCATGATCTTTTGGTAAAACTATATACTCTGTATGTATACTATATACTCTGTAAGTAGTTCCTGGTTTAACACTATATCCTCTGTATATATACTATATACTGTTTATGTAGTACCTGGTTTAACACTATACCCTCAGCTTACTCTAGTCTGCAGATGTGAAGAAATTAAACAGAATGTGTATCTGTGTATATGTGCGCACCTGTATGTGTGCCCGTGTGTGTGTGTGGGGAGAAGCATGTTCTGGTTCTCCTGCAGCAGAATGCAGCACTAATTGCCAGGAAAGACCTGCATGTCGCCAAGTCCAGGTCTCTACACCTCTGCACTGTTTCACTCACACATCAGCATGTGGTATGAGCAGGACTAAGACCTTTAAGGGAGACTCCTTTAAACCTTTAAGGGACTAACCCAGTACTTGTTTTCTTCATATCGCTGGGTTTGTCACCTTTCATCACAAGAATCTGTAGCACTCAACCTGGTAAAACTATGCACTCTCTATGTATACTATATACTCTGTACCTGTCAAGTTGAAATCAGCTCATAATCAAACTCATAAACGTATATATCAACTTATGCTAGTGTATCTACAGATGTGAAGAAATTAAACAGTATCTGTATGTCTGTATGTGTGCCCGTGTGTGTGCGGGTGCATGTGTGTGCGTGTTGTCATCAGGCCCAGAAGAACGTGCTGTTGGAGAAGCGTGTTCAGGTCCTCTAGTAACAGAATAGCACCAGACTGAGAGGATAGGCCTGCATCTCGCCAAGTCCAGGTCTCTACACCTATGCACTGTTTCACTCACACATCAGCATGTGGGATGAGCAGGACTAAGACCTGCAAGGGATTTAACCTTTAAGAGATACTCTGTTCAGAACATCCTAAAACATTTTAGGAAAATTCTTAAGGGCTATGGTAGTGTTATTCAAATGAGTTCATGAAAGTTTGTAAGGGTTACATTAGGGTTGATCGAATGAGATCATTCCATATGACCTCTATAAGGCTTCATATAATAAGCGCTGTTAGCCTCACAGATGTACTATATCTGTAGCCTTTAACAGCAGGCTACGCGTCACACCACGTCTCTTCTGCCCTCAGGCGGTTGGAGGAGGAGATGCCTAACCTGCAGGAGTACCTGGAGAAAGAGGACATCGAAAAGAAGCTTCTGAGCCGAACCAATGAGGAGCTGCTCTGTAAGTAAAATATAAATATCTGTAAATATCTGTATAATATGTAAATAAAAGGAAGATGTGGTTGTACAGTGTAGTCGTTTGATTATAAATAATCTCATAATAATCTTATCCACAAATTCTTATACATTTACATAGTAACATTCACTCATCTACTCAAATTCCATATGATACATAGAAAACGTCCGCCTCATCTATTTTATAGTTTTTTCCTGATCAATAATACAAAAAAGAAAAAGAAAAAAAAAGATGAACAGCACCCTCTAGCGATGAACCTTAATTATTTCAAGATAACTGTAAAACATGGCTAGGTTAAGTCGGCATTAAAACAAAAAATGATCAGATAAACTTGTGTCTTATGGCACGCAGCTGAGTTTAAAATTAAACACAATGAAACCAAATTAAATTGACCCAGCTGCAACAGGCTCAGCAACCACATTTCATTTCACTGATTGGTCAGTTAGCCAGGCTATACAAAACAGGCTATTGTTAGAAATTCTGCACATGTGCTTCACTTAGCTTCACATCTCACACTGCTTATAATTCTAAGATAACGTATCCACGTTCGTAATAACGTGGTGAAATCTGCCAAAAATGGTCAAAGGGTCAAACTGTGTGAAGTGTGCGCAGGCCCAGAGCTACTTTGCTGGGCATGACTGTGTGAACTCTTGGGCCTGGAAGTCTGGTTGTAGTATTATCTAAAGGGTCAAACTGCGTGAAGTGTGCCCAGGCCCAGAGCTACTTTGCTGGGCCTGACTGTGTGACCTCTTGGGCCTGGAAGTCTGGTTTTAGTATTATTTAAAGGGTCAAACTGCGTCAAGTGTGCCCAGGCCCAGAGCTACTTTGCTGGGCATGACTGTGTGACCTCTTGGGCCTGGAAGTCTGGTTGTAGTATTATCTAAAGGGTCAAACTGCGTGAAGTGTGCCCAGGCCCAGAGCTACTTTGCTGGGCATGACTGTGTGACCTCTTGGGCCTGGAAGTCTGTTTCTAGTTTTATTTAAATGGTCAAACTGCGTGAAGTGTGCCCAGGCCCAGAGCTACTTTGCTGGGCATGACTGTGTGACCTCTTGGGCCAGGAAGTCTGTTTCTAGTTTTATTTAAAGGGTCAAACTGCATGAAGTGTGCCCAGGCCCAGAGCTACTTTGCTGGGCCTGACTGTGTGACCTCTTGGGCCTGGAAGTCTGGTTTTAGTATTATTTAAAGGGTCAAACTGCGTCAAGTGTGCCCAGGCCCAGAGCTACTTTGCTGGGCATGACTGTGTGGCCTCTTGGGCCTGGAAGTCTGGTTGTAGTATTATCTAAAGGGTCAAACTGCGTGAAGTGTGCCCAGGCCCAGAGCTACTTTGCTGGGCATGACTGTGTGACCTCTTGGGCCTGGAAGTCTGTTTCTAGTTTTATTTAAATGGTCAAACTGCGTGAAGTGTGCCCAGGTTTAACGCAACCTTGCTGAGTATGACTGTGTGACCTCTTGGGCCAGGAAGTCTGTTTCTAGTTTTATTTAAAGGGTCAAACTGCGTGAATTGTGCCCAGGCCCAGAGCTACTTAGCTGGGCATGACTGTGTGACCTCTTGGGCTTGGAAATCTGGCTGTAGTATTATTTAAACGCACAAAGTGCATGAAGTGTGCCCTGGCCCAGCACTACTTTGTTGGGCACGACTGTGTGACCTATTGGGCCTGGAAGTCTGGTTGTAGTATTATTCAAAGGGTCAAACTGCGTGAAGTGTGCCCAGGCCCAGAGCTACTTTGCTGGGCATGACTGTGTGACCTCTTGGGCTTGGAAATCTGGTTGTAGTATTATTTAAAGGCACAAAGTGTATGAAGTGTGCCCTGGCCCAGCACTACTTTGCTGGGCACGACTGTGTGACCTCTTGGGCCTGGAGGTCTGTTTCTAGTGTGATGGAAATTATTATTCGATCATGTATTATCATGTGATTCATATATAATCATGTTAATCCTTTTTCTATGTAATCCTATATGAATAGTTTAGTCTGCACATTCTGTGTTTGTATATTGTGTGAACAAAACGACTGCTGAATCAGCTGCTTCGTGATCTTGCATGTGTCGTGCGACTAATCCTGATAAAGAGGATCTAGCAAACTGTGTCTGTCCTGGTGGAACAGAGCATCCTGATATGTGCAGAAGTGCTTAGTGCAACAAGGAGCAGGAAATGGGTATACAGGATGACAGGACATCCCTTCCAGGATGTGAAGTTTAGGTATAAGGAGCAGAGCCAGTCTACCCCTTTAGAACTTTTGCTTAGAGCATTAGCTCTCACACAGCTGTGTTTTGTATGCCTTATTTTCTTTATTAAATTACTCTTTTAATCACGTCTGACTTGCTGTTTATTCAAAATTCCACCACAGAAATTGGTGTAGTCGGCAGGATCAGCAAGAGGCGAGAGGTTGACGGTTCCGAGTGTCGAAAGGGTAGGCCTTGCCTTTAACACCCTACTCAACACAGTTCCGACCTAGTCTGTTGGGGTGCTGCTGCTTGGAGTTGGGGCTGGTGTCGGAGCCTTCTTACAGTGTGTGTGATGTACCCAGGTTCCTCGTCCTTCTATTTTGACAGCAGTGTGGGTTGTTAACAGGACTTGGTGTGGTCCTGTCCACCGTGCTTGGTTCCCTTTGGGGAGTGCTGCGCACAAACAAGACAGCTGGAACAAAAGTTTTGGGTAAGTATTGTGAGTTCTGGCGCAACTTTAATATGCTGTCCACGATTCCCCCTTTGCTCATATGGCTACGCCCATGAGCAATTCTGATTAGGCCCTGCATGTATGATTTGGCTAGGCAAGGTTTGCCCGTAGGTGTGTGTGTCCAAGCACCATCGTACACTGCGCAGTCTAGTTGTCTCCACCTGGTGCGTTCGGTGGCGGTAGCCCCTGACTGAATCTCCCGTAATGTGGCATGCGGGGTAGCAGCGGTTTCCTGTATTGCTTGCACAGCGGTGTTAGTTGCAGCTGCCTTTGTTACTCTATCTACAAAATTATTCCCCTTGCTGATTTGGTCTTCTGTAGTCCTGTGAGCTGCACACTTAACAACTGCAATTGTCTTTGGCAGCAAAATGGCTTCTAGCAAGATGGTGATGTCTAATATATTTACCCGAGCTTGTCAGGAATTGCCTATGTTTCCATATGGCTCCAAAATCATTAACAGTTTTGTCTGCAGCTAATTGGCATGCTTCCGTCAGTGCTACTGGTTCAGCAGCCTGCGCTGAATAGGAGGATGGTAATACTTCTGTTTCAAGTATTTCATGATCTGTTACTGCCGCGTATGCCGCCCTATTGACCCCTGTGTCGTCCCTGCTTGCTGACCCATCCACATAGAGGCATAGGTCTGGGTTACTTATGGCTTCTTCAAAGAGATCAACCTGCGGTGTACATACTTAAGCTAAGACTGCTGTGCAGTCTTGTGGATCTCCATCCTCCTCCGTAGGAAGGAGTGTAGCTGGGTTCAGTGTTATACACCTTTTGACAGTTATATTAGGCATATCTAAGAGGGTAGTGTGGTATCTCAGCTACCATTGGGCTGATAAGTGTGACACTCTTTGGTCCTGCAGTATTTGGTGTACTGCGTGTGGGACTAAAACAGTAAGAGGGGAGTATGCCACTATGGTTTAGGTAGCAAAATTATGGCTTGTGCTCAGTTTTGAGACAGCCCGTGTGTATTTCCCTTAATGATATGCCCCAAGAACGTCACTTCTTCCTTACAATTCTGTAATTTTGCTCTACTAGGTCAATTACATGTATGTTACATCTGAAATATTTCCATGAGCTTTTACGCAACATACTAAACAAAGGTTAGGAACAGGCTAAATCAAATCAGGCTAACTCTCAGCAGGTCAAAAATACTTCAGACTGCAAACTATGACCTAGTATTTTATCAAATTTGATCATAATTGTAACGCAGGGAGGCTTGGCAGGATACAAAAGAGGAGCCGTGATGCATACAGCGATGTTTATTTAGAGACATGGAAGACAACGTAGCACTAAGGCTATCGTGGGATCAAACACTGACAACGTTAATGTTTACACAAAGGACTTATATACGCAAACAATAACAACACAACGAAGAGCAGGTGTGAAACACAAGGGGGCGTGGCCACACGGATGAACACACACACACACACACAAGCAAACACACACGGGGAGACGTTTGGGGGGAGGAGCCGTACAGTGACAAGAATATGTTCACACATGCTCGCTCTCTCTCTCTCTCTCTCTCTCTCTCTCTCTCTCTCTCTCTCTCTCTCTCCCCATCCTTTCAGCCTTTGGGTTTCAATAATACCCCCAGGGCAGACAGAGCCACTATTCAAGCAATGTAATAATGTAATATTCTGTAATATTCTGCTCTGGCTTCTCCTACCTCTGCAATGACATCCTCAGCTTTTATTTCAGTGGGTGTGGCATAGCCACTCATAAATATTAATGTTCCCCTGCCTGAGCTCCTGAAGTTACTACAGCCTATTAAAAAAAAAAAAAAACCTAATGAAATATGCAATTGCTTATAGTAGATTGTTCAGCCTTTTATATTCAGTTATTCATGACTATGGCTAGGCACCCCTGTACCCAATGATGTCCGCATTTCGATGATTGTGCTCATTTTTGAGTATCATGTGAGCTAGTAACATCTCAGCAAAAGAAAGGATTCCAAATGTGCGTTAGACTTTACAGTAACCTAAGACAACCCTTTTGCACGAAGGGAACTGGTAACTATGCACACCCTCCATTATGTGCAGAAGATATTTAAAGTGCAGGACAGTCAAAGCATTAGGTGTGCGCGTGCGTGATGTTATTAACGTGACAGTAAAAGCTCACCATTTTTAAACGGGGGCTGATCGACTTTCCACTTATGCAAGACAAGAGTACATGTCAAAAATTAGAGACGAAATGAGGGGTTAAATGCTGCAATTAGGCATACAGCAGTCAAAGGCAATTTGGAAACACACTTAGAAAACAAACTATAAGATCATGATTTACACTAAGAAAACAAACAAACAAACAAAAAAATATATAACTGTCATATAGAAACAGAATGCAAACTATCTTCCAAGATTGTAACTTATTTACATAATTAACAAAATATGAATTAATTTAAATTCTAATTATTCACAACAATAATGCTCGGTGACTAGAAATCGATTCTGATTGTAGCTTCATGTAATCCTGTAGCTACCAGTCTCTTTCAGTGAAAATGGTCAGGTACATTTATGTTACATCTGAAATATTTCCATGAGCTTTTATGTAACATACTAAACAAAGGTTAAGAACAAGCTAAATCAAATCAGGCTAACTCTCAGCAAGTCAGAAGGACTTTAGACTGCAAACCATGACCTAGTATTTTGTCAAACATGTTTGTTATTACATTATCAGTGACTTAGCCTTGTTAAAGTAGACGAGGACTTGTGCTCGTGAGAGAGTGACAGTAAGCAGCAGCATAACCTTGGAGAGCAGCACCCGCTCCGAGTTACGCATACGCACCAACGGGTCCGTGCATCTCTGACTACAGGTGATCAAACCGGTACAGTGTGCTGGCGTAAGTGCCATTAACCACTCTAAACTGGAGTTTTGAGTGTATATACATGGAGGAAGGACAAGTAGTTAAAGAGGATTACGTCTCCACGTGTTGTGGTTGCTGGCGGTACTGGTCAGCGCAGGGCACGTGTGTCAAAGCCGGACATGCTCCTGTTCAGCGATCTGGCAATGCAAAACAGAGAGAGTGAGCTGCAACAGAGTTCCACAGTTTTAACAAGAATTTTGAATTATTGACAACTCGCATATAAGAACAAAGTGAAAGATTTACATTAGTGTCATGCTTTTATGTTTCCAGGAGATGAACTCGCCTGCTTTTCAGAGACGTGCAGAGCGGAACTTTCAAAAAGCTTATCAACGTGACGAGAATGTGAGGTTTAGGTTCATCTACAGTGGTACAGTAACAATGTGAAATGTGGATATTGAGGTCAGCATCACTTAAGAGTGTATGTGTGAAACATCCTCGTCACCATAAATGTTGTGTTGTTACATAATTAAGCAGTCCATCCAGTTTCATTTACTTGATTTATTAGCAGCCTGTGTCCACGGTCTAACTGAAGTATTTTTATTTTAATTTCCTCCATGTTGTTTATAATAGGCCTACAGTAAGAAATCCTTTTAAAGGTGATCGCCATTTCTCCCACTGTATACTGTTGAAGCATACAAGTTTTTATTCAGTGAGAGATATGTCATTTATGGGGATTAGGTACAGCGTGTTTTGTTCAGGACATTCGTGGCGATATATGTGCTAAATGGGATTGTAAAATAACTTGCTAGCTAGCCATGTATTTGGACAGAACCTGAATTGTGTTACATGGGGATTTCTATCCCATGTTTTTAAGGCTGCGTTATGTACAGCCTAGCATAAATAAATACGCAAGAATGCAGAGCACGAATAGTCGTTGCTTGCAATCACTAGACAATCACTAGCAACTACATTTGCTAATCATCATTTTCTCTTTAAAGTTGGTGTAAATCTAAATCTATTGCAGACGTGACGTGCGATGTCATAATGCATCCGCATCAATTATGCAATTATGATGTAGTCAAAGAACAGATTTTTCAAATGAGCAATTTCTGTGAACCAATTTTAGTCTACAGATCACATTTCTGTTTTACCCAAACGATCTCTTCTGTTATCAAGTAGTGCCGGTTACAGTTGGATTTTCAAAACAAAATTTATTATGGGTCAGTCCAGTAGTTACTACTGTAATCCAAGATGCAAGGAACCTGTTCCTTCTGAGAAGTATGAAAAGGAAAACCATGGGATATTTGGTCAATATAGGAAGAAGAAAAATGAAAAGACACGAGCCCAGATCCCTGCCAGAACATTCACACAACTTGTGCTATTCTTCACTTGCTGTTGTCGGAAGGGTGTTAATAGAAGGAACTCCACCTCAGATGATGACTTCTTTAAGGGTAAGTTCTGACCACAGCCACCACTTGGATGAACTGTGTGTGTGTCTGAGAGAGAGAGATCTACGTAGAAGTGTTCTAAGTATCTATACAATGCTAATAAGACATTTTCTGTTACTTTTTAAACAGATACTAGAACAAACCATTTAACGAAGAATGACTTGACTACTCAGACAACTGAATCAGCCATAGTAAGTAAAGTAGAACCAAGACAAATGATTTAAAGCCATACTGAGGCAAGGGACAAAAGCCACAAAAAATGGAAAAACAGCTATGGTGAACAGTGATGCTAATTTAATGCTTGTACTTACTGAAATGTCTCTGAATATAAATTACAAATGCATTTCAACAAATGTTGGAGAAATTAATTAAAACCACTAATGTAAATGTATTTAGAATATATTTAGGACACATACATTTAGCATGCGTAATCTTTGTCAGTTACAGGAAAAAAAATACCGTTGGTGGGTTTTTTGTTTGTTTGTTTTACATTCTCCTTACTATAGAATTAACAGTCGACTGTTCGGTGACTTTGCATGCTGAGTTGTAACGCTGATTATTAGTATAATTGTGGCGAGAATCAAAATCAACACTAGCTAAAATGACTGAATGCATTGGAATTTATTGTTCCAATAGCACAATTTGAATGGGTCTACGGTACCTTAGTGTGTCAGGTCCTGTTATTTCTGTTGAACATTTGGGGGCACATTTTTACATCATTAGGCCTGCAGGCTATGTGATAATGGATATGCGATAAAAAATTGTATTTGTTTCCTTTCCAGTCCAATACAAATGATAAATTACAAATGTATCAAAATGTAATTAAAGTCATATTTCAATTAAATGTATTTAAATACTGGTCAACAATATTTCTACTCATATCTACAGGTGGAACTGGACTCTTCCAAAAAGACAGAACCTCCACATATGAATGTCATGATGTTTCCTGAAAAGACTCAGATTTTCCATGACAATGACTGGGATAAATATATTGAGGACGTGGAAGCCATCTTTGCTAGAGTGAGAAAGTCTGCAGTGGAGCAGAGCAATCCTAACACTTGTTTTCCACAAATTCTCACAATGCTATGAACTATGCATTTCAAGTAGATGTAATTAAATATTGCTTAACACTGTTTCTCCTCATAGTTGCAGTTGACACTGGATTCTTACAGAAAGATGCGAGATCCAGATGTGAATTTTAAGATTGTTCCTCAAACATCTTTTACTAATGATGATGTTTCCTATGAAAATGATGCGGATCAACTGATTGAGGAGGTGGAAGCCGCATTTGCTAGAGTGAGAAAGTCTGCAATGGAGCAGGGCAATCCAAACACTTGTTTTGCATAAATACTAACAATGCAATTAAATATGCATTTGGAGTAGATGTAATTAAGTATTGCTCAACACGGTACTTGTGTCTGCAGGTGGCCAAACAGTTAGAAGAAGAAGTCATACTTGCTAGGGAGGATATGGCTGCATAACCTCTGACAACAGCAATAAACGGCACTAAGAATACTCTGATATTTTTCAGTCTAATCCCTGCCTATGTTGTCTGCAACACATTCAATTCCACCATGGATAGTAATTATATCTTTTTTTTTTTTTTTTTTATCTCACAAACATTCTGAAAGTAACATTTCCTACAATTCATTTTTACACAACCAATTTCCAACCTCTTATATATATATATATATATATATATATATATATATATATATATATATATATATATATATATATATATATATATATCGTTCAGCAATTTATATATGATAATACAAGGCAGTAAATTAAATTGGGCTGAACTGGACAATAGTACCTGGCATGAAAAGTATGTCGTAGAGAGAGTAACAAAAAACTCAACCTCTCACCTCGCGCTCTGAGATGTCTCCGTCACTGTCTGTAGTGTCCTCTAGGATACTGCTGTCCTCACTAAAGTGTGTCACCCTGACCGGGTCAAACATCTCTTGAACATAATAACTACACAATGGAAAATCAGCTTCAAGTGCTGCATTGAGCAAGAGTGCACTGTAAATGGCCAGATACAAATGACAATGTCAGTAGTAAATTTATATATGCAGTCATGGAACAGGACCTAGCTGTAGTGTACAGCTTTAAGGTGCATATTATGATCTGCTCTTACCAATCATCCTCCTGGCTGTGTCTTGCTCTTTTGGCCAAATGTTTCTCTTCCAAAGCAGACAGACCAGACTCGCTGCATATTACCCCGTGCACTATAAATAAACCACATGTATAATGCCTTGTAAACAATGGAACAAGGGAAATTTGAATTGTGACTACTCTGTTAAAGGGGCGGATAAGGCACCCCACCCAAACCCCCCGAAAGCTGTTCTGTTATCCCTAATTGCTATGCAATAGTCCTGTGATTAACTCAAAGGCTGGAGAAGTTTCACCTTTCTCTACTTGAATCCTGAAGGCCGTTCGGTTCCGTCGCCCACAATCCATCCTGTGTAATTGAACATTCACATCATAACTCGACCCCGTGTAACAGGGCAAACTCACTCGGATGGGGGAAAGGATCACAGACTACCTGTACTGCTGCTGCAACTCTGCGGCCATTCCAACAACATCCACATACGTTCCAGCAACATCCTATTATAGGACACAGTGTATCTGGCTTAAGTACACCCATTTAATAGCATGTTGGACCTTCTTTGGCCTCCAGAACTGCAGCAATTCTTTCTGGCACAGCACTATGCGCTGAAAATACTCGGCAGGAATCTTGGTCCAATCTTCATAGGATATTTTCTCTCAAATTACATGGAGGGACTGACATGTTCTAAACTGCTGTTTTATACCTTTACCCAGGGATGTTCTATAGGATTAAGATCTGGGGACTGTGAAGGCCAGGGAAACATTGAAAATTTGCTGTCTTGATACTGGAACAAATCCGTGATTATACAACCCTTGCGGCAGGGTTTCTTGTCTTGTTGAAAGTGTCCTTCTGCCATAATTTAAGCAGCTGCATGAAGGGATGCACTTGGTCACAATACATAGGTAAGCCCTTCTGTTCAAATGTCTACCGATTTCAGAGGACCCATGGTGTGCCAAGAAAACATTCCTCACACCTTTGTAGTAAAATCGGGCGAAACACTGGTCGAAACGTCTACCAAGGAGTCCACTCCTTACGCTGTTCGGCCGCACAGTGCCCTTCTGCGAAGAGCAAAGATGGTAAGGAAATCTCACAATTAATATCGCGATATGTCATCAGCTTGGCAAATGTCACATCCGGGTCACGCCAACACCATCTCAGCCTGCAGATGGCGTAAGTTTACACGACGGATTCTTTTATTCTCTTCAACGACAAAACTCAGGTCTGTACATCAAAAATATGGCTGATTAAAATGCACGTAAATTAAATTTAGAGTCAATAAAATGCATATGAATTGACGCTTTGACTGATAAGTAGTTTTATTTGACTCAAGTTTAATCAACTTATCTTTCAACTTTATCCATTTTTATTACTCGCCTTATTTATCGTTTATTTGAAGTTTGCGGGCGCAACGTTCTGATTGACATTTTGCCTCGAGAGGCGGAAGTAATGAAAATTGCTTGGGTTAAACGATTGATTAATTAATGAATGTTATTGGATAAACAAGGCAACTAAAACAGTTACTAATGTTAAGTGATAAGAGTCCGGTAACAAAAATGGCTTGAGTTAAACGTTAAATGACGTGACACAAAGTTACTCAAATTATTTAATTATATGCCACTGTAGTTTTTAGTTTACATGCGTTTGTTGTTTACACCCTCATAGAAACTCCCTTGGTCACGAATGATAAAACTTGATATTTCATTTTTTAAAATGTATCAAATCAAGACTGTTTTAATCCTTTCTTTTCCAGATAACGATCACTTACATTTTCAATTCACAAGCATTTTTTCATGACCAGTTTAAATTTTCATGGATTTTTATCAGCTTCGATTTCATCATTTAGAATTTGCTAGTTCCTCCACTCATGTGCCTGAAATGTTACTAAACCGTGTTGTAAATTAGTAGATTCATTCCTGTTTGAGGAATTCTGGGTTGTGTTTATTGTCTGTGCGCAGAAAGGCTTTCCTAGAAGCCAACTGGCAAAATGTTCCAAGATTTCTAAGAAATTATTGAACTTCCCTAAAAAAAACAAAAACAAATAAATAAGCTGAGAGAACTAAAATGAAAGCTATAAATACAACTTGACAGTTTTCAGCAGCAAGCGAATTTGTACGGTTACTGAGCTGCTAGCTAGCTAGCTAGCTACCGGCTGCACTGTTAACCGTGCTTCCGGTAGCTGGATAGCTAGCTAGCTACTTTACTGGGTATGATTCTGTGACCTCCTGGGCTTGGAGGTCTCTTTCTAGTTTTGGTTAAAGGGTCAAACTGCATGGTCTGCCCAGGCCCATAGCGACTTTGCTGGGCATGACTCTGTGACCTCTTGGGTTTGGAAGTCTGGTTATAGTATTATTTAAAGGCACAAAGTGCATGAAGTGTGCCCTGGCCCAGCACTACTTTGCTGGGCATGACTGTGTGACCTCTTGGGCCAGGAAGTCTGTTTCTAGTTTTATTTAAACGGTAAAACTGCGTGAAGTGTGCCCAGGCCCAGAGCTACTTTGCTGGGCATGACTGTGTGACCTCTTGGGCCTGGAAGTCTGGTTGTAGTATTATTTAAAGGGTCAAACTGCGTGAAGTGTGCCCAGGCCCAGAGCTCCTTTGCTGGGCATGACTGTGTGACCTGGTGGGCCTGGAAGTCTGGTTGTAGTATGATTTAACAGGTCAAATGGTCTCCATTGTGTGTCCAGGTTTAAGGCTACTTTGCCGGGCATGTGATTTAGAGAGCATTGGAAGTCTGGATCCTGTATTATTTAAAGGCTCAAATCACAAGAAAGTGTGCCCAGGGACGAAGCCACTTTGCCCTGCATGGTTGATGTGACACGGTGGGCCTGGCAGTATGTTTTTTCCCATCTATCCATTCACTTGAAGGGGATCAAAGTGCCCGAATTGTGCCCAGGCACGGAGCTAGGTTGCCGGTCATCGGCACGTGCGCACTTCGACCCTTGAAAACATGAGCCCCAGGGGCCGTGCAGCATCGAATATGCACAGCCTTCGAGCTACCAACTGGGCACGAGAGCTGGACCCATCGGGTACGGAAGCCTTTCGGTCACGTGCTCGTTTTCCACGCCTTCAGCGCAGGTAGCCTGCGAATTTGAAACCGGTGCGCATTTTATTCTTTTCCCCTTTTATCCTTTCATATATCTCCGCTACTTTGGAGAAGAGAGACGCACGGGGGCTCGTTGAAAAGCTCTGGAACTCAGCTTTCAGCCGGTGCTAGCGATGGACGTCGGAGTAGAAAGTCTGTTCAGGGCTCTTTGGAAAGGGCTGCATCTCCCCTGTAATCGACTTCGAGTGGCACGCGGATCGGACCCACCGTTTTCACGCTACGATTTTTTAAAGCCGCCAGGGATGGGACGAATGCGTGGCAGGTGGCGTTCGTTAGGGACAGTCATGGAGGTGATGCGCACCGAGTTGCAGGCCATTTGGACCTGGCCCGGCCTAGATGTGAGTATTCAAAGTCAGCGCGTTTGTTTAAACTTCCTCCTCCAATTCGTTGCAATTGCGCATGCGCTTCTCGCTCATCCGTCTGGAGCGTAGCACTTTATTGGTAAATATCTCTGGGCCCCTTGGGAGTAGAAAGTCTGTTCAGGGGTTGTTAGCCTCTGTTAACCTCACAGATGTACTATATCTGTAGCTTTTAACAGCAGGCTACGATTCACACCACGTCTCTTCTGCCCTCAGGCGGTTGTCGGAGGAGATGCCTAATCTGCAGGAGTACCTGGAGAAAGAGGACATCGAAAAGAAGCTTCTGAGCCGAACCAATGAGGAGCTGCTCTGTAAATAAAATGTAAATATCTGTATAATATGTAAATAAAAGGAAGATGTGGTTGTATAGTGTAGTTGTTTGATTATAAATAATCTCATAATAATTTTATCCACAAATTCTTATACATTTACATAGTAACATTCACTCATATACTCAAATTCCATATGATACATAGAAAACGTCCACCTCATCTATTTTATAGTTTTTCCCTAAACAATAATACAAAAAAAGAAAAGAAAAAAAGATGAACACCACCCTCTAGCGATGAACCTCAATTATTTCAAGATAACTAAAACATGGCTAGGTTAAGTCGGCGTTAGAACAAAAAAGGCTCAGATTAACTTGTGTCTTATGGCACGCAGCTGAGTTTAAAATTATACGCAATGAAAGACTGAGCATAATAAATAATAAGACAATCTGAGCACTTAGTCCACATATTTCTAAATGAGAAGAAAAAGTTCTTCCAAACAATATAAAGCACACAATTCTATATGGGAAAACAGTTACATTTGTCATTAAGAGAAGCACTACTTATTACACAAATGTCAATAACTGTCCTAATATTAATAGTTCAACAGTCTTCCTCTGTCTATTATACGCACTGTACACATGTTAAATATCTGCCTTGAAATTACAATGAAATGACTTCCGGGCGCACTGAAAATGGTTATATACACACAGACACCCCCATACCAACATAAGCATAGTGCAACCCTATGTTTACGCACCAGGGATTGAGTGGGCAAGTGCGTGTATATGCAAGTTTAAATTATTATACACAAATGTAAGTAGTAGGCTATTTATGTGAAAATGTTTCATATGTATGTACAAGTAGTGTTTCCCTGATTTCTCCCTAAATGGCCCCTCATAGTTCAGCAGTAATGAGGCTAGTTAGATTTTGCTCAGAATTAAGTACACTTTGGGATGTTATATGTATCACAGTCTCCGGTGAGCCGTACATGGTTAATCAATCCAGGTTGAGGTAGAGTCAATGAAATTAGGAAATTCAAAGAAAAACAACTCATCTACACTCTTGGAACTTTAGAACCCCATATGTCCTGTGGCCCAATGTCACACGTGAGGGGAATCCCATGAACACCTTTACAGATCAGTCTGTGGAAAGACACTGAAGAGGACAGAGGAAAAATGAGGCGTTTCTGGAGATGGTGTGCTGGACGCATCGAGGACGAATACACAGACACAAAGGATGTGGAGGGTAAATGTAAATATAATGCCACTCACACCTGCGGTTGCTGGTGCTGCCACTCATACCTGTGGTTAAAATTCCTTTTTTGTCTTTAGCGCTGCACTGTCGCCTCTATCTCCCAATAATTCATATTCGAGGCTTTAGAAATCTAATTTTTGGGGGGGTATATGCCATTTCCTGTTATTTGTGCAGAATACACACACTTTCATTTTGGAATCCACAAAGTTTTATAAATGAGGTCCCTGAATAACATCAATCTATTTCTACACTATATGGCTTTCTAATTTCATATGTCTATGTGTCTTTCTGTTTGTCTCTCTTTGTGTGTGTGTGTGTGTGTGTGGTTCTGTGTCAGTAGTGGGGCCTGTGGCAACGGTTTGTTGGAGCAGCTGAAGGAGTTGAGGTTGCAGAAGCAGACGGAGCTGCAGGTTCTTCAGGAGATGCTGAAACACAAACAGCAGGAGGAGACAGAGCTCCTGCAGAAACAGCAGGAGGAGGAGGAGCATAACAGGTCCATCAAGAGTAAGTACTATGGAAATGCAATAATACTAACATAACTAATAATGAATGTTAGCCTTTAGGCTCCAATAAAAGTGATACTAATATATGTATAGTACTATATATATTATATTTTATATATCCAGTAGTAATTATGTAGTATATACAATCTGTGTTGTATATATATATATATATATATATATATATATATATATATATATATATATATATATATATATATATATATATATATATATATATATCCAGCAGTAATGATACTTGCTCTGGCAGATATGAAAATGGCCTGTGAACAGGAGAAGAAATCTCTGGAGGAAGAACTTGAGAAGCTCAGACTGTCACTGCAGGTAGAGATCCCTTATAGTCTCAGTACACATCCACCAGTACCTCCACCTTTCACTTATAACGTCAGTACACATTCAGTACACATTCCCACCTTTCCATTGTACTGGCTGTAGTGATGATTCGTGTGTGTGTGCGTGTGCGCGTGTGTGTGCGTGTGCACGTTTGTGTGTGTGTGTGTTAAACCAGCCCATAGAGGAGGACATTATGAGTCTGAAAGTGGTGCTGGAGATAAAGAACCAGGAGATCAAAGATCAGCATGATCTTTTGGTAAAACTATATACTCTGTATGTATACTATATACTCTGTAAGTAGTTCCTGGTTTAACACTATATCCTCTGTATATATACTATATACTGTTTATGTAGTACCTGGTTTAACACTATACCCTCAGCTTACTCTAGTCTGCAGATGTGAAGAAATTAAACAGAATGTGTATCTGTGTATATGTGCGCACCTGTATGTGTGCCCGTGTGTGTGTGTGGGGAGAAGCATGTTCTGGTTCTCCTGCAGCAGAATGCAGCACTAATTGCCAGGAAAGACCTGCATGTCGCCAAGTCCAGGTCTCTACACCTCTGCACTGTTTCACTCACACATCAGCATGTGGTATGAGCAGGACTAAGACCTTTAAGGGAGACTCCTTTAAACCTTTAAGGGACTAACCCAGTACTTGTTTTCTTCATATCGCTGGGTTTGTCACCTTTCATCACAAGAATCTGTAGCACTCAACCTGGTAAAACTATGCACTCTCTATGTATACTATATACTCTGTACCTGTCAAGTTGAAATCAGCTCATAATCAAACTCATAAACGTATATATCAACTTATGCTAGTGTATCTACAGATGTGAAGAAATTAAACAGTATCTGTATGTCTGTATGTGTGCCCGTGTGTGTGCGGGTGCATGTGTGTGCGTGTTGTCATCAGGCCCAGAAGAACGTGCTGTTGGAGAAGCGTGTTCAGGTCCTCTAGTAACAGAATAGCACCAGACTGAGAGGATAGGCCTGCATCTCGCCAAGTCCAGGTCTCTACACCTATGCACTGTTTCACTCACACATCAGCATGTGGGATGAGCAGGACTAAGACCTGCAAGGGATTTAACCTTTAAGAGATACTCTGTTCAGAACATCCTAAAACATTTTAGGAAAATTCTTAAGGGCTATGGTAGTGTTATTCAAATGAGTTCATGAAAGTTTGTAAGGGTTACATTAGGGTTGATCGAATGAGATCATTCCATATGACCTCTATAAGGCTTCATATAATAAGCGCTGTTAGCCTCACAGATGTACTATATCTGTAGCCTTTAACAGCAGGCTACGCGTCACACCACGTCTCTTCTGCCCTCAGGCGGTTGGCGGAGGAGATGCCTAACCTGCAGGAGTACCTGGAGAAAGAGGACATCGAAAAGAAGCTTCTGAGCCGAACCAATGAGGAGCTGCTCTGTAAGTAAAATATAAATATCTGTAAATATCTGTATAATATGTAAATAAAAGGAAGATGTGGTTGTACAGTGTAGTCGTTTGATTATAAATAATCTCATAATAATCTTATCCACAAATTCTTATACATTTACATAGTAACATTCACTCATCTACTCAAATTCCATATGATACATAGAAAACGTCCACCTCATCTATTTTATAGTTTTTTCCTGATCAATAATACAAAAAAGAAAAAGAAAAAAAAAGATGAACAGCACCCTCTAGCGATGAACCTTAATTATTTCAAGATAACTGTAAAACATGGCTAGGTTAAGTCGGCATTAAAACAAAAAATGATCAGATAAACTTGTGTCTTATGGCACGCAGCTGAGTTTAAAATTAAACACAATGAAACCAAATTAAATTGACCCAGCTGCAACAGGCTCAGCAACCACATTTCATTTCACTGATTGGTCAGTTAGCCAGGCTATACAAAACAGGCTATTGTTAGAAATTCTGCACATGTGCTTCACTTAGCTTCACATCTCACACTGCTTATAATTCTAAGATAACGTATCCACGTTCGTAATAACGTGGTGAAATCTGCCAAAAATGGTCAAAGGGTCAAACTGTGTGAAGTGTGCGCAGGCCCAGAGCTACTTTGCTGGGCATGACTGTGTGAACTCTTGGGCCTGGAAGTCTGGTTGTAGTATTATCTAAAGGGTCAAACTGCGTGAAGTGTGCCCAGGCCCAGAGCTACTTTGCTGGGCCTGACTGTGTGACCTCTTGGGCCTGGAAGTCTGGTTTTAGTATTATTTAAAGGGTCAAACTGCGTCAAGTGTGCCCAGGCCCAGAGCTACTTTGCTGGGCATGACTGTGTGACCTCTTGGGCCTGGAAGTCTGGTTGTAGTATTATCTAAAGGGTCAAACTGCGTGAAGTGTGCCCAGGCCCAGAGCTACTTTGCTGGGCATGACTGTGTGACCTCTTGGGCCTGGAAGTCTGTTTCTAGTTTTATTTAAATGGTCAAACTGCGTGAAGTGTGCCCAGGCCCAGAGCTACTTTGCTGGGCATGACTGTGTGACCTCTTGGGCCAGGAAGTCTGTTTCTAGTTTTATTTAAAGGGTCAAACTGCATGAAGTGTGCCCAGGCCCAGAGCTACTTTGCTGGGCCTGACTGTGTGACCTCTTGGGCCTGGAAGTCTGGTTTTAGTATTATTTAAAGGGTCAAACTGCGTCAAGTGTGCCCAGGCCCAGAGCTACTTTGCTGGGCATGACTGTGTGGCCTCTTGGGCCTGGAAGTCTGGTTGTAGTATTATCTAAAGGGTCAAACTGCGTGAAGTGTGCCCAGGCCCAGAGCTACTTTGCTGGGCATGACTGTGTGACCTCTTGGGCCTGGAAGTCTGTTTCTAGTTTTATTTAAATGGTCAAACTGCGTGAAGTGTGCCCAGGTTTAATGCAACCTTGCTGAGTATGACTGTGTGACCTCTTGGGCCAGGAAGTCTGTTTCTAGTTTTATTTAAAGGGTCAAACTGCGTGAATTGTGCCCAGGCCCAGAGCTACTTAGCTGGGCATGACTGTGTGACCTCTTGGGCTTGGAAATCTGGCTGTAGTATTATTTAAACGCACAAAGTGCATGAAGTGTGCCCTGGCCCAGCACTACTTTGTTGGGCACGACTGTGTGACCTATTGGGCCTGGAAGTCTGGTTGTAGTATTATTCAAAGGGTCAAACTGCGTGAAGTGTGCCCAGGCCCAGAGCTACTTTGCTGGGCATGACTGTGTGACCTCTTGGGCTTGGAAATCTGGTTGTAGTATTATTTAAAGGCACAAAGTGTATGAAGTGTGCCCTGGCCCAGCACTACTTTGCTGGGCACGACTGTGTGACCTCTTGGGCCTGGAGGTCTGTTTCTAGTGTGATGGAAATTATTATTCGATCATGTATTATCATGTGATTCATATATAATCATGTTAATCCTTTTTCTATGTAATCCTATATGAATAGTTTAGTCTGCACATTCTGTCTTTGTATATTGTGTGAACAAAACGACTGCTGAATCAGCTGCTTCGTGATCTTGCATGTGTCGTGCGACTAATCCTGATAAAGAGGATCTAGCAAACTGTGTCTGTCCTGGTGGAACAGAGCATCCTGATATGTGCAGAAGTGCTTAGTGCAACAAGGAGCAGGAAATGGGTATACAGGATGACAGGACATCCCTTCCAGGATGTGAAGTTTAGGTATAAGGAGCAGAGCCAGTCTACCCCTTTAGAACTTTTGCTTAGAGCATTAGCTCTCACACAGCTGTGTTTTGTATGCCTTATTTTCTTTATTAAATTACTCTTTTAATCACGTCTGACTTGCTGTTTATTCAAAATTCCACCACAGAAATTGGTGTAGTCGGCAGGATCAGCAAGAGGCGAGAGGTTGACGGTTCCGAGTGTCGAAAGGGTAGGCCTTGCCTTTAACACCCTACTCAACACAGTTCCGACCTAGTCTGTTGGGGTGCTGCTGCTTGGAGTTGGGGCTGGTGTCGGAGCCTTCTTACAGTGTGTGTGATGTACCCAGGTTCCTCGTCCTTCTATTTTGACAGCAGTGTGGGTTGTTAACAGGACTTGGTGTGGTCCTGTCCACCGTGCTTGGTTCCCTTTGGGGAGTGCTGCGCACAAACAAGACAGCTGGAACAAAAGTTTTGGGTAAGTATTGTGAGTTCTGGCGCAACTTTAATATGCTGTCCACGATTCCCCCTTTGCTCATATGGCTACGCCCATGAGCAATTCTGATTAGGCCCTGCATGTATGATTTGGCTAGGCAAGGTTTGCCCGTAGGTGTGTGTGTCCAAGCACCATCGTACACTGCGCAGTCTAGTTGTCTCCACCTGGTGCGTTCGGTGGCGGTAGCCCCTGACTGAATCTCCCGTAATGTGGCATGCGGGGTAGCAGCGGTTTCCTGTATTGCTTGCACAGCGGTGTTAGTTGCAGCTGCCTTTGTTACTCTATCTACAAAATTATTCCCCTTGCTGATTTGGTCTTCTGTAGTCCTGTGAGCTGCACACTTAACAACTGCAATTGTCTTTGGCAGCAAAATGGCTTCTAGCAAGATGGTGATGTCTAATATATTTACCCGAGCTTGTCAGGAATTGCCTATGTTTCCATATGGCTCCAAAATCATTAACAGTTTTGTCTGCAGCTAATTGGCATGCTTCCGTCAGTGCTACTGGTTCAGCAGCCTGCGCTGAATAGGAGGATGGTAATACTTCTGTTTCAAGTATTTCATGATCTGTTACTGCCGCGTATGCCGCCCTATTGACCCCTGTGTCGTCCCTGCTTGCTGACCCATCCACATAGAGGCATAGGTCTGGGTTACTTATGGCTTCTTCAAAGAGATCAACCTGCGGTGTACATACTTAAGCTAAGACTGCTGTGCAGTCTTGTGGATCTCCATCCTCCTCCGTAGGAAGGAGTGTAGCTGGGTTCAGTGTTATACACCTTTTGACAGTTATATTAGGCATATCTAAGAGGGTAGTGTGGTATCTCAGCTACCATTGGGCTGATAAGTGTGACACTCTTTGGTCCTGCAGTATTTGGTGTACTGCGTGTGGGACTAAAACAGTAAGAGGGGAGTATGCCACTATGGTTTAGGTAGCAAAATTATGGCTTGTGCTCAGTTTTGAGACAGCCCGTGTGTATTTCCCTTAATGATATGCCCCAAGAACGTCACTTCTTCCTTACAATTCTGTAATTTTGCTCTACTAGGTCAATTACATGTATGTTACATCTGAAATATTTCCATGAGCTTTTACGCAACATACTAAACAAAGGTTAGGAACAGGCTAAATCAAATCAGGCTAACTCTCAGCAGGTCAAAAATACTTCAGACTGCAAACTATGACCTAGTATTTTATCAAATTTGATCATAATTGTAACGCAGGGAGGCTTGGCAGGATACAAAAGAGGAGCCGTGATGCATACAGCGATGTTTATTTAGAGACATGGAAGACAACGTAGCACTAAGGCTATCGTGGGATCAAACACTGACAACGTTAATGTTTACACAAAGGACTTATATACGCAAACAATAACAACACAACGAAGAGCAGGCGTGAAACACAAGGGGGCGTGGCCACACGGATGAACACACACACACACACACACAAGCAAACACACACGGGGAGACGTTTGGGGGGAGGAGCCGTACAGTGACAAGAATATGTTCACACATGCTCGCTCTCTCTCTCTCTCTCTCTCTCTCTCTCTCTCTCTCTCTCTCTCTCCCCATCCTTTCAGCCTTTGGGTTTCAATAATACCCCCAGGGCAGACAGAGCCACTATTCAAGCAATGTAATAATGTAATATTCTGTAATATTCTGCTCTGGCTTCTCCTACCTCTGCAATGACATCCTCAGCTTTTATTTCAGTGGGTGTGGCATAGCCACTCATAAATATTAATGTTCCCCTGCCTGAGCTCCTGAAGTTACTACAGCCTATTAAAAAAAAACAAAAACCTAATGAAATATGCAATTGCTTATAGTAGATTGTTCAGCCTTTTATATTCAGTTATTCATGACTATGGCTAGGCACCCCTGTACCCAATGATGTCCGCATTTCGATGATTGTGCTCATTTTTGAGTATCATGTGAGCTAGTAACATCTCAGCAAAAGAAAGGATTCCAAATGTGCGTTAGACTTTACAGTAACCTAAGACAACCCTTTTGCACGAAGGGAACTGGTAACTATGCACACCCTCCATTATGTGCAGAAGATATTTAAAGTGCAGGACAGTCAAAGCATTAGGTGTGCGCGTGCGTGATGTTATTAACGTGACAGTAAAAGCTCACCATTTTTAAACGGGGGCTGATCGACTTTCCACTTATGCAAGACAAGAGTACATGTCAAAAATTAGAGACGAAATGAGGGGTTAAATGCTGCAATTAGGCATACAGCAGTCAAAGGCAATTTGGAAACACACTTAGAAAACAAACTATAAGATCATGATTTACACTAAGAAAACAAACAAACAAACAAAAAAATATATAACTGTCATATAGAAACAGAATGCAAACTATCTTCCAAGATTGTAACTTATTTACATAATTAACAAAATATGAATTAATTTAAATTCTAATTATTCACAACAATAATGCTCGGTGACTAGAAATCGATTCTGATTGTAGCTTCATGTAATCCTGTAGCTACCAGTCTCTTTCAGTGAAAATGGTCAGGTACATTTATGTTACATCTGAAATATTTCCATGAGCTTTTATGTAACATACTAAACAAAGGTTAAGAACAAGCTAAATCAAATCAGGCTAACTCTCAGCAAGTCAGAAGGACTTTAGACTGCAAACCATGACCTAGTATTTTGTCAAACATGTTTGTTATTACATTATCAGTGACTTAGCCTTGTTAAAGTAGACGAGGACTTGTGCTCGTGAGAGAGTGACAGTAAGCAGCAGCATAACCTTGGAGAGCAGCACCCGCTCCGAGTTACGCATACGCACCAACGGGTCCGTGCATCTCTGACTACAGGTGATCAAACCGGTACAGTGTGCTGGCGTAAGTGCCATTAACCACTCTAAACTGGAGTTTGGAGTGTATATACATGGAGGAAGGACAAGTAGTTAAAGAGGATTACGTCTCCACGTGTTGTGGTTGCTGGCGGTACTGGTCAGCGCAGGGCACGTGTGTCAAAGCCGGACATGCTCCTGTTCAGCGATCTGGCAATGCAAAACAGAGAGAGTGAGCTGCAACAGAGTTCCACAGTTTTAACAAGAATTTTGAATTATTGACAACTCGCATATAAGAACAAAGTGAAAGATTTACATTAGTGTCATGCTTTTATGTTTCCAGGAGATGAACTCGCCTGCTTTTCAGAGACGTGCAGAGCGGAACTTTCAAAAAGCTTATCAACGTGACGAGAATGTGAGGTTTAGGTTCATCTACAGTGGTACAGTAACAATGTGAAATGTGGATATTGAGGTCAGCATCACTTAAGAGTGTATGTGTGAAACATCCTCGTCACCATAAATGTTGTGTTGTTACATAATTAAGCAGTCCATCCAGTTTCATTTACTTGATTTATTAGCAGCCTGTGTCCACGGTCTAACTGAAGTATTTTTATTTTAATTTCCTCCATGTTGTTTATAATAGGCCTACAGTAAGAAATCCTTTTAAAGGTGATCGCCATTTCTCCCACTGTATACTGTTGAAGCATACAAGTTTTTATTCAGTGAGAGATATGTCATTTATGGGGATTAGGTACAGCGTGTTTTGTTCAGGACATTCGTGGCGATATATGTGCTAAATGGGATTGTAAAATAACTTGCTAGCTAGCCATGTATTTGGACAGAACCTGAATTGTGTTACATGGGGATTTCTATCCCATGTTTTTAAGGCTGCGTTATGTACAGCCTAGCATAAATAAATACGCAAGAATGCAGAGCACGAATAGTCGTTGCTTGCAATCACTAGACAATCACTAGCAACTACATTTGCTA
Source organism: Electrophorus electricus (assembly GCF_041902795.1). NCBI lineage: Eukaryota > Metazoa > Chordata > Actinopteri > Gymnotiformes > Gymnotidae > Electrophorus > Electrophorus electricus. The sequence continues at coordinate 27,139 of NW_027658489.1, forward strand.
ATCATCATTTTCTCTTTAAAGTTGGTGTAAATCTAAATCTATTGCAGACGTGACGTGCGATGTCATAATGCATCCGCATCAATTATGCAATTATGATGTAGTCAAAGAACAGATTTTTCAAATGAGCAATTTCTGTGAACCAATTTTAGTCTACAGATCACATTTCTGTTTTACCCAAACGATCTCTTCTGTTATCAAGTAGTGCCGGTTACAGTTGGATTTTCAAAACAAAATTTATTATGGGTCAGTCCAGTAGTTACTACTGTAATCCAAGATGCAAGGAACCTGTTCCTTCTGAGAAGTATGAAAAGGAAAACCATGGGATATTTGGTCAATATAGGAAGAAGAAAAATGAAAAGACACGAGCCCAGATCCCTGCCAGAACATTCACACAACTTGTGCTATTCTTCACTTGCTGTTGTCGGAAGGGTGTTAATAGAAGGAACTCCACCTCAGATGATGACTTCTTTAAGGGTAAGTTCTGACCACAGCCACCACTTGGATGAACTGTGTGTGTGTCTGAGAGAGAGAGATCTACGTAGAAGTGTTCTAAGTATCTATACAATGCTAATAAGACATTTTCTGTTACTTTTTAAACAGATACTAGAACAAACCATTTAACGAAGAATGACTTGACTACTCAGACAACTGAATCAGCCATAGTAAGTAAAGTAGAACCAAGACAAATGATTTAAAGCCATACTGAGGCAAGGGACAAAAGCCACAAAAAATGGAAAAACAGCTATGGTGAACAGTGATGCTAATTTAATGCTTGTACTTACTGAAATGTCTCTGAATATAAATTACAAATGCATTTCAACAAATGTTGGAGAAATTAATTAAAACCACTAATGTAAATGTATTTAGAATATATTTAGGACACATACATTTAGCATACGTAATCTTTGTCAGTTACAGGAAAAAAAATACCGTTGGTGGGTTTTTTGTTTGTTTGTTTTACATTCTCCTTACTATAGAATTAACAGTCGACTGTTCGGTGACTTTGCATGCTGAGTTGTAACGCTGATTATTAGTATAATTGTGGCGAGAATCAAAATCAACACTAGCTAAAATGACTGAATGCATTGGAATTTATTGTTCCAATAGCACAATTTGAATGGGTCTACGGTACCTTAGTGTGTCAGGTCCTGTTATTTCTGTTGAACATTTGGGGGCACATTTTTACATCATTAGGCCTGCAGGCTATGTGATAATGGATATGCGATAAAAAATTGTATTTGTTTCCTTTCCAGTCCAATACAAATGATAAATTACAAATGTATCAAAATGTAATTAAAGTCATATTTCAATTAAATGTATTTAAATACTGGTCAACAATATTTCTACTCATATCTACAGGTGGAACTGGACTCTTCCAAAAAGACAGAACCTCCACATATGAATGTCATGATGTTTCCTGAAAAGACTCAGATTTTCCATGACAATGACTGGGATAAATATATTGAGGACGTGGAAGCCATCTTTGCTAGAGTGAGAAAGTCTGCAGTGGAGCAGAGCAATCCTAACACTTGTTTTCCACAAATTCTCACAATGCTATGAACTATGCATTTCAAGTAGATGTAATTAAATATTGCTTAACACTGTTTCTCCTCATAGTTGCAGTTGACACTGGATTCTTACAGAAAGATGCGAGATCCAGATGTGAATTTTAAGATTAGTAAAAGATGTTTGAGGAACAATGATGATGTTTCCTATGAAAATGATGCGGATCAACTGATTGAGGAGGTGGAAGCCGCATTTGCTAGAGTGAGAAAGTCTGCAATGGAGCAGGGCAATCCAAACACTTGTTTTGCATAAATACTAACAATGCAATTAAATATGCATTTGGAGTAGATGTAATTAAGTATTGCTCAAAACGGTACTTGTGTCTGCAGGTGGCCAAACAGTTAGAAGAAGAAGTCATACTTGCTAGGGAGGATATGGCTGCATAACCTCTGACAACAGCAATAAACGGCACTAAGAATACTCTGATATTTTTCAGTCTAATCCCTGCCTATGTTGTCTGCAACACATTCAATTCCACCATGGATAGTAATTATATCTTTTTTTTTTTTTTTTTAATCTCACAAACATTCTGAAAGTAACATTTCCTACAGCTTTAAAGATACAATCACCATACTTGGCACCCACACTATTTTTTCCCTTGATGTCCACTTACATCTGTGTGGCTTAACAATCACAATTCATTTTTACACAACCAATTTCCAACCTCTATATATATATATATATCGATCGTTCAGCAATTTATATATGATAATACAAGGCAGTAAATTAAATTGGGCTGAACTGGACAATAGTACCTGGCATGAAAAGTATGTCGTAGAGAGAGTAACAAAAAACTCAACCTCTCACCTCGCGCTCTGAGATGTCTCCGTCACTGTCTGTAGTGTCCTCTAGGATACTGCTGCCCTCACTAAAGTGTGTCACCCTGACCGGGTCAAACATCTCTTGAACATAATAACTACACAATGGAAAATCAGCTTCAAGTGCTGCATTGAGCAAGAGTGCACTGTAAATGGCCAGATACAAATGACAATGTCAGTAGTAAATTTATATATGCAGTCATGGAACAGGACCTAGCTGTAGTGTACAGCTTTAAGGTGCATATTATGATCTGCTCTTACCAATCATCCTCCTGGCTGTGTCTTGCTCTTTTGGCCAAATGTTTCTCTTCCAAAGCAGACAGACCAGACTCGCTGCATATTACCCCGTGCACTATAAATAAACCACATGTATAATGCCTTGTAAACAATGGAACAAGGGAAATTTGAATTGTGACTACTCTGTTAAAGGGGCGGATAAGGCACCCCACCCAAACCCCCCGAAAGCTGTTCTGTTATCCCTAATTGCTATGCAATAGTCCTGTGATTAACTCAAAGGCTGGAGAAGTTTCACCTTTCTCTACTTGAATCCTGAAGGCCGTTCGGTTCCGTCGCCCACAATCCATCCTGTGTAATTGAACATTCACATCATAACTCGACCCCGTGTAACAGGGCAAACTCACTCGGATGGGGGAAAGGATCACAGACTACCTGTACTGCTGCTGCAACTCTGCGGCCATTCCAACAACATCCACATACGTTCCAGCAACATCCTATTATAGGACACAGTGTATCTGGCTTAAGTACACCCATTTAATAGCATGTTGGACCTTCTTTGGCCTCCAGAACTGCAGCAATTCTTTCTGGCACAGCACTATGCGCTGAAAATACTCGGCAGGAATCTTGGTCCAATCTTCATAGGATATTTTCTCTCAAATTACATGGAGGGACTGACATGTTCTAAACTGCTGTTTTATACCTTTACCCAGGGATGTTCTATAGGATTAAGATCTGGGGACTGTGAAGGCCAGGGAAACATTGAAAATTTGCTGTCTTGATACTGGAACAAATCCGTGATTATACAACCCTTGCGGCAGGGTTTCTTGTCTTGTTGAAAGTGTCCTTCTGCCATAATTTAAGCAGCTGCATGAAGGGATGCACTTGGTCACAATACATAGGTAAGCCCTTCTGTTCAAATGTCTACCGATTTCAGAGGACCCATGGTGTGCCAAGAAAACATTCCTCACACCTTTGTAGTAAAATCGGGCGAAACACTGGTCGAAACGTCTACCAAGGAGTCCACTCCTTACGCTGTTCGGCCGCACAGTGCCCTTCTGCGAAGAGCAAAGATGGTAAGGAAATCTCACAATTAATATCGCGATATGTCATCAGCTTGGCAAATGTCACATCCGGGTCACGCCAACACCATCTCAGCCTGCAGATGGCGTAAGTTTACACGACGGATTCTTTTATTCTCTTCAACGACAAAACTCAGGTCTGTACATCAAAAATATGGCTGATTAAAATGCACGTAAATTAAATTTAGAGTCAATAAAATGCATATGAATTGACGCTTTGACTGATAAGTAGTTTTATTTGACTCAAGTTTAATCAACTTATCTTTCAACTTTATCCATTTTTATTACTCGCCTTATTTATCGTTTATTTGAAGTTTGCGGGCGCAACGTTCTGATTGACATTTTGCCTCGAGAGGCGGAAGTAATGAAAATTGCTTGGGTTAAACGATTGATTAATTAATGAATGTTATTGGATAAACAAGGCAACTAAAACAGTTACTAATGTTAAGTGATAAGAGTCCGGTAACAAAAATGGCTTGAGTTAAACGTTAAATGACGTGACACAAAGTTACTCAAATTATTTAATTATATGCCACTGTAGTTTTTAGTTTACATGCGTTTGTTGTTTACACCCTCATAGAAACTCCCTTGGTCACGAATGATAAAACTTGATATTTCATTTTTTAAAATGTATCAAATCAAGACTGTTTTAATCCTTTCTTTTCCAGATAACGATCACTTACATTTTCAATTCACAAGCATTTTTTCATGACCAGTTTAAATTTTCATGGATTTTTATCAGCTTCGATTTCATCATTTAGAATTTGCTAGTTCCTCCACTCATGTGCCTGAAATGTTACTAAACCGTGTTGTAAATTAGTAGATTCATTCCTGTTTGAGGAATTCTGGGTTGTGTTTATTGTCTGTGCGCAGAAAGGCTTTCCTAGAAGCCAACTGGCAAAATGTTCCAAGATTTCTAAGAAATTATTGAACTTCCCTAAAAAAAACAAAAACAAATAAAACAAATAAGTAAGCTGAGAGAACTAAAACGAAAGCTATAAATACAACTTGACAGTTTTCAGCAGCAAGCGAATTTGTACGGTTACTGAGCTGCTAGCTAGCTAGCTAGCTACCGGCTGCACTGTTAACCGTGCTTCCGGTAGCTGGATAGCTAGCTAGCTACTTTACTGGGTATGATTCTGTGACCTCCTGGGCTTGGAGGTCTCTTTCTAGTTTTGGTTAAAGGGTCAAACTGCATGGTCTGCCCAGGCCCATAGCGACTTTGCTGGGCATGACTCTGTGACCTCTTGGGTTTGGAAGTCTGGTTATAGTATTATTTAAAGGCACAAAGTGCATGAAGTGTGCCCTGGCCCAGCACTACTTTGCTGGGCATGACTGTGTGACCTCTTGGGCCAGGAAGTCTGTTTCTAGTTTTATTTAAACGGTAAAACTGCGTGAAGTGTGCCCAGGCCCAGAGCTACTTTGCTGGGCATGACTGTGTGACCTCTTGGGCCTGGAAGTCTGGTTGTAGTATTATTTAAAGGGTCAAACTGCGTGAAGTGTGCCCAGGCCCAGAGCTCCTTTGCTGGGCATGACTGTGTGACCTGGTGGGCCTGGAAGTCTGGTTGTAGTATGATTTAACAGGTCAAATGGTCTCCATTGTGTGTCCAGGTTTAAGGCTACTTTGCCGGGCATGTGATTTAGAGAGCATTGGAAGTCTGGATCCTGTATTATTTAAAGGCTCAAATCACAAGAAAGTGTGCCCAGGGACGAAGCCACTTTGCCCTGCATGGTTGATGTGACACGGTGGGCCTGGCAGTATGTTTTTTCCCATCTATCCATTCACTTGAAGGGGATCAAAGTGCCCGAATTGTGCCCAGGCACGGAGCTAGGTTGCCGGTCATCGGCACGTGCGCACTTCGACCCTTGAAAACATGAGCCCCAGGGGCCGTGCAGCATCGAATATGCACAGCCTTCGAGCTACCAACTGGGCACGAGAGCTGGACCCATCGGGTACGGAAGCCTTTCGGTCACGTGCTCGTTTTCCACGCCTTCAGCGCAGGTAGCCTGCGAATTTGAAACCGGTGCGCATTTTATTCTTTTCCCCTTTTATCCTTTCATATATCTCCGCTACTTTGGAGAAGAGAGACGCACGGGGGCTCGTTGAAAAGCTCTGGAACTCAGCTTTCAGCCGGTGCTAGCGATGGACGTCGGAGTAGAAAGTCTGTTCAGGGCTCTTTGGAAAGGGCTGCATCTCCCCTGTAATCGACTTCGAGTGGCACGCGGATCGGACCCACCGTTTTCACGCTACGATTTTTTAAAGCTGCCAGGGATGGGACGAATGCGTGGCAGGTGGCGTTCGTTAGGGACAGTCATGGAGGTGATGCGCACCGAGTTGCAGGCCATTTGGACCTGGCCCGGCCTAGATGTGAGTATTCAAAGTCAGCGCGTTTGTTTAAACTTCCTCCTCCAATTCGTTGCAATTGCGCATGCGCTTCTCGCTCATCCGTCTGGAGCGTAGCACTTTATTGGTAAATATCTCTGGGCCCCTTGGGAGTAGAAAGTCTGTTCAGGGGTTGTTAGCCTCTGTTAACCTCACAGATGTACTATATCTGTAGCTTTTAACAGCAGGCTACGATTCACACCACGTCTCTTCTGCCCTCAGGCGGTTGTCGGAGGAGATGCCTAATCTGCAGGAGTACCTGGAGAAAGAGGACATCGAAAAGAAGCTTCTGAGCCGAACCAATGAGGAGCTGCTCTGTAAATAAAATGTAAATATCTGTATAATATGTAAATAAAAGGAAGATGTGGTTGTATAGTGTAGTTGTTTGATTATAAATAATCTCATAATAATTTTACATTATACATTTACATAGTAACATTCACTCATATACTCAAATTCCATATGATACATAGAAAACGTCCACCTCATCTATTTTATAGTTTTTCCCTAAACAATAATACAAAAAAAGAAAAGAAAAAAAGATGAACACCACCCTCTAGCGATGAACCTCAATTATTTCAAGATAACTGTAAAACATGGCTAGGTTAAGTCGGCGTTAGAACAAAAAAGGCTCAGATTAACTTGTGTCTTATGGCACGCAGCTGAGTTTAAAATTATACGCAATGAAAGACTGAGCATAATAAATAATAAGACAATCTGAGCACTTAGTCCACATATTTCTAAATGAGAAGAAAAAGTTCTTCCAAACAATATAAAGCACACAATTCTATATGGGAAAACAGTTACATTTGTCATTAAGAGAAGCACTACTTATTACACAAATGTCAATAACTGTCCTAATATTAATAGTTCAACAGTCTTCCTCTGTCTATTATACGCACTGTACACATGTTAAATATCTGCCTTGAAATTACAATGAAATGACTTCCGGGCGCACTGAAAATGGTTATATACACACAGACACCCCCATACCAACATAAGCATAGTGCAACCCTATGTTTACGCACCAGGGATTGAGTGGGCAAGTGCGTGTATATGCAAGTTTAAATTATTATACACAAATGTAAGTAGTAGGCTATTTATGTGAAAATGTTTCATATGTATGTACAAGTAGTGTTTCCCTGATTTCTCCCTAAATGGCCCCTCATAGTTCAGCAGTAATGAGGCTAGTTAGATTTTGCTCAGAATTAAGTACACTTTGGGATGTTATATGTATCACAGTCTCCGGTGAGCCGTACATGGTTAATCAATCCAGGTTGAGGTAGAGTCAATGAAATTAGGAAATTCAAAGAAAAACAACTCATCTACACTCTTGGAACTTTAGAACCCCATATGTCCTGTGGCCCAATGTCACACGTGAGGGGAATCCCATGAACACCTTTACAGATCAGTCTGTGGAAAGACACTGAAGAGGACAGAGGAAAAATGAGGCGTTTCTGGAGATGGTGTGCTGGACGCATCGAGGACGAATACACAGACACAAAGGATGTGGAGGGTAAATGTAAATATAATGCCACTCACACCTGCGGTTGCTGGTGCTGCCACTCATACCTGTGGTTAAAATTCCTTTTTTGTCTTTAGCGCTGCACTGTCGCCTCTATCTCCCAATAATTCATATTCGAGGCTTTAGAAATCTAATTTTTGGGGGGGTATATGCCATTTCCTGTTATTTGTGCAGAATACACACACTTTCATTTTGGAATCCACAAAGTTTTATAAATGAGGTCCCTGAATAACATCAATCTATTTCTACACTATATGGCTTTCTAATTTCATATGTCTATGTGTCTTTCTGTTTGTCTCTCTTTGTGTGTGTGTGTGTGTGTGTGTGTGGTTCTGTGTCAGTAGTGGGGCCTGTGGCCTGATTGGAGTGTTTGCGGTGTGAGAAGCAGGAGTTGGAGAACGGTTTGTTGGAGCAGCTGAAGGAGTTGAGGTTGCAGAAGCAGATGGAGCTGCAGGTTCTTCAGGAGATGCTGAAACACAAACAGCAGGAGGAGACAGAGCTCCTGCAGAAACAGCAGGAGGAGGAGGAGCATAACAGGTCCATCAAGAGTAAGTACTATGGAAATGCAATAATACTAACATAACTAATAATGAATGTTAGCCTTTAGGCTCCAATAAAAGTGATACTAATATATGTATAGTACTATATATATTATATTTTATATATCCAGTAGTAATTATGTAGTATATACAATCTGTGTTGTATATATATATATATATATATATATATATATATATATATATATATATATATATATATATATATATATATATATATATATATCCAGCAGTAATGATACTTGCTCTGGCAGATATGAAAATGGCCTGTGAACAGGAGAAGAAATCTCTGGAGGAAGAACTTGAGAAGCTCAGACTGTCACTGCAGGTAGAGATCCCTTATAGTCTCAGTACACATCCACCAGTACCTCCACCTTTCACTTATAACGTCAGTACACATTCAGTACACATTCCCACCTTTCCATTGTACTGGCTGTAGTGATGATTCGTGTGTGTGTGCGTGTGCGCGTGTGTGTGCGTGTGCACGTTTGTGTGTGTGTGTGTTAAACCAGCCCATAGAGGAGGACATTATGAGTCTGAAAGTGGTGCTGGAGATAAAGAACCAGGAGATCAAAGATCAGCATGATCTTTTGGTAAAACTATATACTCTGTATGTATACTATATACTCTGTAAGTAGTTCCTGGTTTAACACTATATCCTCTGTATATATACTATATACTGTTTATGTAGTACCTGGTTTAACACTATACCCTCAGCTTACTCTAGTCTGCAGATGTGAAGAAATTAAACAGAATGTGTATCTGTGTATATGTGCGCACCTGTATGTGTGCCCGTGTGTGTGTGTGGGGAGAAGCATGTTCTGGTTCTCCTGCAGCAGAATGCAGCACTAATTGCCAGGAAAGACCTGCATGTCGCCAAGTCCAGGTCTCTACACCTCTGCACTGTTTCACTCACACATCAGCATGTGGTATGAGCAGGACTAAGACCTTTAAGGGAGACTCCTTTAAACCTTTAAGGGATTAACCCAGTACTTGTTTTCTTCATATCGCTGGGTTTGTCACCTTTCATCACAAGAATCTGTAGCACTCAACCTGGTAAAACTATGCACTCTCTATGTATACTATATACTCTGTACCTGTCAAGTTGAAATCAGCTCATAATCAAACTCATAAACGTATATATCAACTTATGCTAGTGTATCTACAGATGTGAAGAAATTAAACAGTATCTGTATGTCTGTATGTGTGCCCGTGTGTGTGCGGGTGCATGTGTGTGCGTGTTGTCATCAGGCCCAGAAGAACGTGCTGTTGGAGAAGCGTGTTCAGGTCCTCTAGTAACAGAATAGCACCAGACTGAGAGGATAGGCCTGCATCTCGCCAAGTCCAGGTCTCTACACCTATGCACTGTTTCACTCACACATCAGCATGTGGGATGAGTAGGACTAAGACCTGCAAGGGATTTAACCTTTAAGAGATACTCTGTTCAGAACATCCTAAAACATTTTAGGAAAATTCTTAAGGGCTATGGTAGTGTTATTCAAATGAGTTCATGAAAGTTTGTAAGGGTTACATTAGGGTTGATCGAATGAGATCATTCCATATGACCTCTATAAGGCTTCATATAATAAGCGCTGTTAGCCTCACAGATGTACTATATCTGTAGCCTTTAACAGCAGGCTACGCGTCACACCACGTCTCTTCTCCCCTTAGGCGGTTGGCGGAGGAGATGCCTAACCTGCAGGAGTACCTGGAGAAAGAGGACATCGAAAAGAAGCTTCTGAGCCGAACCAATGAGGAGCTGCTCTGTAAGTAAAATATAAATATCTGTAAATATCTGTATAATATGTAAATAAAAGGAAGATGTGGTTGTACAGTGTAGTCGTTTGATTATAAATAATCTCATAATAATCTTATCCACAAATTCTTATACATTTACATAGTAACATTCACTCATCTACTCAAATTCCATATGATACATAGAAAACGTCCACTTCATCTATTTTATAGTTTTTTCCTGATCAATAATACAAAAAAGAAAAAGAAAAAAAAGATGAACAGCACCCTCTAGCGATGAACCTTAATTATTTCAAGATAACTGTAAAACATGGCTAGGTTAAGCCGGCATTAAAACAAAAAATGCTCAGATAAACTTGTGTCTCATGGCACGCAGCTGAGTTTAAAATTAAACACAATGAAATCAAATTAAATTGACCCAGCTGCAACAGGCTCAGCAACCACATTTCATTTCACTGATTGGTCAGTTAGCCAGGCTATACAAAACAGGCTATTGTTAGAAATTCTGCACATGTGCTTCACTTAGCTTCACATCTCACACTGCTTATAATTCTAAGATAACGTATCCACGTTCGTAATAACGTGGTGAAATCTGCCAAAAATGGTCAAAGGGTCAAACTGCGTAAAGTGTGCGCAGGCCCAGAGCTACTTTGCTGGGCATGACTGTGTGACCTCTTGGGCCTGGAAGTCTGGTTGTAGTATTATCTAAAGGGTCAAACTGCGTGAAGTGTGCCCAGGCCCAGAGCTACTTTGCTGGGCATGACTGTGTGACCTCTTGGGCCTGGAAGTCTGTTTCTAGTTTTATTTAAATGGTCAAACTGCGTGAAGTGTGCCCAGGTTTAACGCAACCTTGCTGAGTATGACTGTGTGACCTCTTGGGCCAGGAAGTCTGTTTCTAGTTTTATTTAAAGGGTCAAACTGCGTGAATTGTGCCCAGGCCCAGAGCTACTTAGCTGGGCATGACTGTGTGACCTCTTGGGCTTGGAAATCTGGCTGTAGTATTATTTAAACGCACAAAGTGCATGAAGTGTGCCCTGGCCCAGCACTACTTTGTTGGGCACGACTGTGTGACCTATTGGGCCTGGAAGTCTGGTTGTAGTATTATTCAAAGGGTCAAACTGCGTGAAGTGTGCCCAGGCCCAGAGCTACTTTGCTGGGCATGACTGTGTGACCTCTTGGGCTTGGAAATCTGGTTGTAGTATTATTTAAAGGCACAAAGTGCATGAAGTGTGCCCTGGCCCAGCACTACTTTGCTGGGCACGACTGTGTGACCTCTTGGGCCTGGAGGTCTGTTTCTAGTGTGATGGAAATTATTATTCGATCATGTATTATCATTTGATTCATATATAATCATGTTAATCCTTTCTCTATGTAATCCTATATGAATAGTTTAGTCTGCACATTCTGTCTTTGTATATTGTGTGAACAGAACGACTGCTGAATCAGCTGCTTCGTGATCTTGCATGTGTCGTGCGACTAATCCTGATAAAGAGGATCTAGCAAACTGTGTCTGTCCTGGTGGAACAGAGCATCCTGATATGTGCAGAAGTGCTTAGTGCAACAAGGAGCAGGAAATGGGTATACAGGATGACAGGACATCCCTTCCAGGATGTGAAGTTTAGGTATAAGGAGCAGAGCCAGTCTACCCCTTTAGAACTTTTGCTTAGAGCATTAGCTCTCACACAGCTGTGTTTTGTATGCCTTATTTTCTTTATTAAATTACTCTTTTAATCACGTCTGACTTGCTGTTTATTCAAAATTCCACCACAGAAATTGGTGTAGTCGGCAGGATCAGCAAGAGGCGAGAGGTTGACGGTTCCGAGTGTCGAAAGGGTAGGCCTTGCCTTTAACACCCTACTCAACACAGTTCCGACCTAGTCTGTTGGGGTGCTGCTGCTTGGAGTTGGGGCTGGTGTCGGAGCCTTCTTACAGTGTGTGTGATGTACCCAGGTTCCTCGTCCTTCTATTTTGACAGCAGTGTGGGTTGTTAACAGGACTTGGTGTGGTCCTGTCCACCGTGCTTGGTTCCCTTTGGGGAGTGCTGCGCACAAACAAGACAGCTGGAACAAAAGTTTTGGGTAAGTATTGTGAGTTCTGGCGCAACTTTAATATGCTGTCCACGATTCCCCCTTTGCTCATATGGCTACGCCCATGAGCAATTCTGATTAGGCCCTGCATGTATGATTTGGCTAGGCAAGGTTTGCGTCCACTTCATCTATTTTATAGTTTTTTCCTGATCAATAATACAAAAAAGAAAAAGAAAAAAAAAGATGAACAGCACCCTCTAGCGATGAACCTTAATTATTTCAACATAACTGTAAAACATGGCTAGGTTAAGTCGGCATTAAAACAAAAAATGATCAGATAAACTTGTGTCTTATGGCACGCAGCTGAGTTTAAAATTAAACACAATGAAACCAAATTAAATTGACCCAGCTGCAACAGGCTCAGCAACCACATTTCATTTCACTGATTGGTCAGTTAGCCAGGCTATACAAAACAGGCTATTGTTAGAAATTCTGCACATGTGCTTCACTTAGCTTCACATCTCACACTGCTTATAATTCTAAGATAACGTATCCACGTTCGTAATAACGTGGTGAAATCTGCCAAAAATGGTCAAAGGGTCAAACTGTGTGAAGTGTGCGCAGGCCCAGAGCTACTTTGCTGGGCATGACTGTGTGAACTCTTGGGCCTGGAAGTCTGGTTGTAGTATTATCTAAAGGGTCAAACTGCGTGAAGTGTGCCCAGGCCCAGAGCTACTTTGCTGGGCCTGACTGTGTGACCTCTTGGGCCTGGAAGTCTGGTTTTAGTATTATTTAAAGGGTCAAACTGCGTCAAGTGTGCCCAGGCCCAGAGCTACTTTGCTGGGCATGACTGTGTGACCTCTTGGGCCTGGAAGTCTGGTTGTAGTATTATCTAAAGGGTCAAACTGCGTGAAGTGTGCCCAGGCCCAGAGCTACTTTGCTGGGCATGACTGTGTGACCTCTTGGGCCTGGAAGTCTGTTTCTAGTTTTATTTAAATGGTCAAACTGCGTGAAGTGTGCCCAGGCCCAGAGCTACTTTGCTGGGCATGACTGTGTGACCTCTTGGGCCAGGAAGTCTGTTTCTAGTTTTATTTAAAGGGTCAAACTGCATGAAGTGTGCCCAGGCCCAGAGCTACTTTGCTGGGCCTGACTGTGTGACCTCTTGGGCCTGGAAGTCTGGTTTTAGTATTATTTAAAGGGTCAAACTGCGTCAAGTGTGCCCAGGCCCAGAGCTACTTTGCTGGGCATGACTGTGTGGCCTCTTGGGCCTGGAAGTCTGGTTGTAGTATTATCTAAAGGGTCAAACTGCGTGAAGTGTGCCCAGGCCCAGAGCTACTTTGCTGGGCATGACTGTGTGACCTCTTGGGCCTGGAAGTCTGTTTCTAGTTTTATTTAAATGGTCAAACTGCGTGAAGTGTGCCCAGGTTTAACGCAACCTTGCTGAGTATGACTGTGTGACCTCTTGGGCCAGGAAGTCTGTTTCTAGTTTTATTTAAAGGGTCAAACTGCGTGAATTGTGCCCAGGCCCAGAGCTACTTAGCTGGGCATGACTGTGTGACCTCTTGGGCTTGGAAATCTGGCTGTAGTATTATTTAAACGCACAAAGTGCATGAAGTGTGCCCTGGCCCAGCACTACTTTGTTGGGCACGACTGTGTGACCTATTGGGCCTGGAAGTCTGGTTGTAGTATTATTCAAAGGGTCAAACTGCGTGAAGTGTGCCCAGGCCCAGAGCTACTTTGCTGGGCATGACTGTGTGACCTCTTGGGCTTGGAAATCTGGTTGTAGTATTATTTAAAGGCACAAAGTGTATGAAGTGTGCCCTGGCCCAGCACTACTTTGCTGGGCACGACTGTGTGACCTCTTGGGCCTGGAGGTCTGTTTCTAGTGTGATGGAAATTATTATTCGATCATGTATTATCATGTGATTCATATATAATCATGTTAATCCTTTTTCTATGTAATCCTATATGAATAGTTTAGTCTGCACATTCTGTGTTTGTATATTGTGTGAACAAAACGACTGCTGAATCAGCTGCTTCGTGATCTTGCATGTGTCGTGCGACTAATCCTGATAAAGAGGATCTAGCAAACTGTGTCTGTCCTGGTGGAACAGAGCATCCTGATATGTGCAGAAGTGCTTAGTGCAACAAGGAGCAGGAAATGGGTATACAGGATGACAGGACATCCCTTCCAGGATGTGAAGTTTAGGTATAAGGAGCAGAGCCAGTCTACCCCTTTAGAACTTTTGCTTAGAGCATTAGCTCTCACACAGCTGTGTTTTGTATGCCTTATTTTCTTTATTAAATTACTCTTTTAATCACGTCTGACTTGCTGTTTATTCAAAATTCCACCACAGAAATTGGTGTAGTCGGCAGGATCAGCAAGAGGCGAGAGGTTGACGGTTCCGAGTGTCGAAAGGGTAGGCCTTGCCTTTAACACCCTACTCAACACAGTTCCGACCTAGTCTGTTGGGGTGCTGCTGCTTGGAGTTGGGGCTGGTGTCGGAGCCTTCTTACAGTGTGTGTGATGTACCCAGGTTCCTCGTCCTTCTATTTTGACAGCAGTGTGGGTTGTTAACAGGACTTGGTGTGGTCCTGTCCACCGTGCTTGGTTCCCTTTGGGGAGTGCTGCGCACAAACAAGACAGCTGGAACAAAAGTTTTGGGTAAGTATTGTGAGTTCTGGCGCAACTTTAATATGCTGTCCACGATTCCCCCTTTGCTCATATGGCTACGCCCATGAGCAATTCTGATTAGGCCCTGCATGTATGATTTGGCTAGGCAAGGTTTGCCCGTAGGTGTGTGTGTCCAAGCACCATCGTACACTGCGCAGTCTAGTTGTCTCCACCTGGTGCGTTCGGTGGCGGTAGCCCCTGACTGAATCTCCCGTAATGTGGCATGCGGGGTAGCAGCGGTTTCCTGTATTGCTTGCACAGCGGTGTTAGTTGCAGCTGCCTTTGTTACTCTATCTACAAAATTATTCCCCTTGCTGATTTGGTCTTCTGTAGTCCTGTGAGCTGCACACTTAACAACTGCAATTGTCTTTGGCAGCAAAATGGCTTCTAGCAAGATGGTGATGTCTAATATATTTACCCGAGCTTGTCAGGAATTGCCTATGTTTCCATATGGCTCCAAAATCATTAACAGTTTTGTCTGCAGCTAATTGGCATGCTTCCGTCAGTGCTACTGGTTCAGCAGCCTGCGCTGAATAGGAGGATGGTAATACTTCTGTTTCAAGTATTTCATGATCTGTTACTGCCGCGTATGCCGCCCTATTGACCCCTGTGTCGTCCCTGCTTGCTGACCCATCCACATAGAGGCATAGGTCTGGGTTACTTATGGCTTCTTCAAAGAGATCAACCTGCGGTGTACATACTTAAGCTAAGACTGCTGTGCAGTCTTGTGGATCTCCATCCTCCTCCGTAGGAAGGAGTGTAGCTGGGTTCAGTGTTATACACCTTTTGACAGTTATATTAGGCATATCTAAGAGGGTAGTGTGGTATCTCAGCTACCATTGGGCTGATAAGTGTGACACTCTTTGGTCCTGCAGTATTTGGTGTACTGCGTGTGGGACTAAAACAGTAAGAGGGGAGTATGCCACTATGGTTTAGGTAGCAAAATTATGGCTTGTGCTCAGTTTTGAGACAGCCCGTGTGTATTTCCCTTAATGATATGCCCCAAGAACGTCACTTCTTCCTTACAATTCTGTAATTTTGCTCTACTAGGTCAATTACATGTATGTTACATCTGAAATATTTCCATGAGCTTTTACGCAACATACTAAACAAAGGTTAGGAACAGGCTAAATCAAATCAGGCTAACTCTCAGCAGGTCAAAAATACTTCAGACTGCAAACTATGACCTAGTATTTTATCAAATTTGATCATAATTGTAACGCAGGGAGGCTTGGCAGGATACAAAAGAGGAGCCGTGATGCATACAGCGATGTTTATTTAGAGACATGGAAGACAACGTAGCACTAAGGCTATCGTGGGATCAAACACTGACAACGTTAATGTTTACACAAAGGACTTATATACGCAAACAATAACAACACAACGAAGAGCAGGCGTGAAACACAAGGGGGCGTGGCCACACGGATGAACACACGCAAACACACACGGGGAGACGTTTGGGGGGAGGAGCCGTACAGTGACAAGAATATGTTCACACATGCTCGCTCTCTCTCTCTCTCTCTCTCTCTCTCTCTCTCTCTCTCTCTCTCTCTCTCTCTCTCCCCATCCTTTCAGCCTTTGGGTTTCAATAATACCCCCAGGGCAGACAGAGCCACTATTCAAGCAATGTAATAATGTAATATTCTGTAATATTCTGCTCTGGCTTCTCCTACCTCTGCAATGACATCCTCAGCTTTTATTTCAGTGGGTGTGGCATAGCCACTCATAAATATTAATGTTCCCCTGCCTGAGCTCCTGAAGTTACTACAGCCTATTAAAAAAAAACAAAAACCTAATGAAATATGCAATTGCTTATAGTAGATTGTTCAGCCTTTTATATTCAGTTATTCATGACTATGGCTAGGCACCCCTGTACCCAATGATGTCCGCATTTCGATGATTGTGCTCATTTTTGAGTATCATGTGAGCTAGTAACATCTCAGCAAAAGAAAGGATTCCAAATGTGCGTTAGACTTTACAGTAACCTAAGACAACCCTTTTGCACGAAGGGAACTGGTAACTATGCACACCCTCCATTATGTGCAGAAGATATTTAAAGTGCAGGACAGTCAAAGCATTAGGTGTGCGCGTGCGTGATGTTATTAACGTGACAGTAAAAGCTCACCATTTTTAAACGGGGGCTGATCGACTTTCCACTTATGCAAGACAAGAGTACATGTCAAAAATTAGAGACGAAATGAGGGGTTAAATGCTGCAATTAGGCATACAGCAGTCAAAGGCAATTTGGAAACACACTTAGAAAACAAACTATAAGATCATGATTTACACTAAGAAAACAAACAAACAAACAAAAAAATATATAACTGTCATATAGAAACAGAATGCAAACTATCTTCCAAGATTGTAACTTATTTACATAATTAACAAAATATGAATTAATTTAAATTCTAATTATTCACAACAATAATGCTCGGTGACTAGAAATCGATTCTGATTGTAGCTTCATGTAATCCTGTAGCTACCAGTCTCTTTCAGTGAAAATGGTCAGGTACATTTATGTTACATCTGAAATATTTCCATGAGCTTTTATGTAACATACTAAACAAAGGTTAAGAACAAGCTAAATCAAATCAGGCTAACTCTCAGCAAGTCAGAAGGACTTTAGACTGCAAACCATGACCTAGTATTTTGTCAAACATGTTTGTTATTACATTATCAGTGACTTAGCCTTGTTAAAGTAGACGAGGACTTGTGCTCGTGAGAGAGTGACAGTAAGCAGCAGCATAACCTTGGAGAGCAGCACCCGCTCCGAGTTACGCATACGCACCAACGGGTCCGTGCATCTCTGACTACAGGTGATCAAACCGGTACAGTGTGCTGGCGTAAGTGCCATTAACCACTCTAAACTGGAGTTTTGAGTGTATATACATGGAGGAAGGACAAGTAGTTAAAGAGGATTACGTCTCCACGTGTTGTGGTTGCTGGCGGTACTGGTCAGCGCAGGGCACGTGTGTCAAAGCCGGACATGCTCCTGTTCAGCGATCTGGCAATGCAAAACAGAGAGAGTGAGCTGCAACAGAGTTCCACAGTTTTAACAAGAATTTTGAATTATTGACAACTCGCATATAAGAACAAAGTGAAAGATTTACATTAGTGTCATGCTTTTATGTTTCCAGGAGATGAACTCGCCTGCTTTTCAGAGACGTGCAGAGCGGAACTTTCAAAAAGCTTATCAACGTGACGAGAATGTGAGGTTTAGGTTCATCTACAGTGGTACAGTAACAATGTGAAATGTGGATATTGAGGTCAGCATCACTTAAGAGTGTATGTGTGAAACATCCTCGTCACCATAAATGTTGTGTTGTTACATAATTAAGCAGTCCATCCAGTTTCATTTACTTGATTTATTAGCAGCCTGTGTCCACGGTCTAACTGAAGTATTTTTATTTTAATTTCCTCCATGTTGTTTATAATAGGCCTACAGTAAGAAATCCTTTTAAAGGTGATCGCCATTTCTCCCACTGTATACTGTTGAAGCATACAAGTTTTTATTCAGTGAGAGATATGTCATTTATGGGGATTAGGTACAGCGTGTTTTGTTCAGGACATTCGTGGCGATATATGTGCTAAATGGGATTGTAAAATAACTTGCTAGCTAGCCATGTATTTGGACAGAACCTGAATTGTGTTACATGGGGATTTCTATCCCATGTTTTTAAGGCTGCGTTATGTACAGCCTAGCATAAATAAATACGCAAGAATGCAGAGCACGAATAGTCGTTGCTTGCAATCACTAGACAATCACTAGCAACTACATTTGCTAATCATCATTTTCTCTTTAAAGTTGGTGTAAATCTAAATCTATTGCAGACGTGACGTGCGATGTCATAATGCATCCGCATCAATTATGCAATTATGATGTAGTCAAAGAACAGATTTTTCAAATGAGCAATTTCTGTGAACCAATTTTAGTCTACAGATCACATTTCTGTTTTACCCAAACGATCTCTTCTGTTATCAAGTAGTGCCGGTTACAGTTGGATTTTCAAAACAAAATTTATTATGGGTCAGTCCAGTAGTTACTACTGTAATCCAAGATGCAAGGAACCTGTTCCTTCTGAGAAGTATGAAAAGGAAAACCATGGGATATTTGGTCAATATAGGAAGAAGAAAAATGAAAAGACACGAGCCCAGATCCCTGCCAGAACATTCACACAACTTGTGCTATTCTTCACTTGCTGTTGTCGGAAGGGTGTTAATAGAAGGAACTCCACCTCAGATGATGACTTCTTTAAGGGTAAGTTCTGACCACAGCCACCACTTGGATGAACTGTGTGTGTGTCTGAGAGAGAGAGATCTACGTAGAAGTGTTCTAAGTATCTATACAATGCTAATAAGACATTTTCTGTTACTTTTTAAACAGATACTAGAACAAACCATTTAACGAAGAATGACTTGACTACTCAGACAACTGAATCAGCCATAGTAAGTAAAGTAGAACCAAGACAAATGATTTAAAGCCATACTGAGGCAAGGGACAAAAGCCACAAAAAATGGAAAAACAGCTATGGTGAACAGTGATGCTAATTTAATGCTTGTACTTACTGAAATGTCTCTGAATATAAATTACAAATGCATTTCAACAAATGTTGGAGAAATTAATTAAAACCACTAATGTAAATGTATTTAGAATATATTTAGGACACATACATTTAGCATACGTAATCTTTGTCAGTTACAGGAAAAAAAATACCGTTGGTGGGTTTTTTGTTTGTTTGTTTTACATTCTCCTTACTATAGAATTAACAGTCGACTGTTCGGTGACTTTGCATGCTGAGTTGTAACGCTGATTATTAGTATAATTGTGGCGAGAATCAAAATCAACACTAGCTAAAATGACTGAATGCATTGGAATTTATTGTTCCAATAGCACAATTTGAATGGGTCTACGGTACCTTAGTGTGTCAGGTCCTGTTATTTCTGTTGAACATTTGGGGGCACATTTTTACATCATTAGGCCTGCAGGCTATGTGATAATGGATATGCGATAAAAAATTGTATTTGTTTCCTTTCCAGTCCAATACAAATGATAAATTACAAATGTATCAAAATGTAATTAAAGTCATATTTCAATTAAATGTATTTAAATACTGGTCAACAATATTTCTACTCATATCTACAGGTGGAACTGGACTCTTCCAAAAAGACAGAACCTCCACATATGAATGTCATGATGTTTCCTGAAAAGACTCAGATTTTCCATGACAATGACTGGGATAAATATATTGAGGACGTGGAAGCCATCTTTGCTAGAGTGAGAAAGTCTGCAGTGGAGCAGAGCAATCCTAACACTTGTTTTCCACAAATTCTCACAATGCTATGAACTATGCATTTCAAGTAGATGTAATTAAATATTGCTTAACACTGTTTCTCCTCATAGTTGCAGTTGACACTGGATTCTTACAGAAAGATGCGAGATCCAGATGTGAATTTTAAGATTGTTCCTCAAACATCTTTTACTAATGATGATGTTTCCTATGAAAATGATGCGGATCAACTGATTGAGGAGGTGGAAGCCGCATTTGCTAGAGTGAGAAAGTCTGCAATGGAGCAGGGCAATCCAAACACTTGTTTTGCATAAATACTAACAATGCAATTAAATATGCATTTGGAGTAGATGTAATTAAGTATTGCTCAACACGGTACTTGTGTCTGCAGGTGGCCAAACAGTTAGAAGAAGAAGTCATACTTGCTAGGGAGGATATGGCTGCATAACCTCTGACAACAGCAATAAACGGCACTAAGAATACTCTGATATTTTTCAGTCTAATCCCTGCCTATGTTGTCTGCAACACATTCAATTCCACCATGGATAGTAATTATATCTTTTTTTTTTTTTTTTTTATCTCACAAACATTCTGAAAGTAACATTTCCTACAATTCATTTTTACACAACCAATTTCCAACCTCTATATATATATATATATATATATATATATATATATATATATATATATATATATATATATATATATATATATATATATATATATATATATCGTTCAGCAATTTATATATGATAATACAAGGCAGTAAATTAAATTGGGCTGAACTGGACAATAGTACCTGGCATGAAAAGTATGTCGTAGAGAGAGTAACAAAAAACTCAACCTCTCACCTCGCGCTCTGAGATGTCTCCGTCACTGTCTGTAGTGTCCTCTAGGATACTGCTGTCCTCACTAAAGTGTGTCACCCTGACCGGGTCAAACATCTCTTGAACATAATAACTACACAATGGAAAATCAGCTTCAAGTGCTGCATTGAGCAAGAGTGCACTGTAAATGGCCAGATACAAATGACAATGTCAGTAGTAAATTTATATATGCAGTCATGGAACAGGACCTAGCTGTAGTGTACAGCTTTAAGGTGCATATTATGATCTGCTCTTACCAATCATCCTCCTGGCTGTGTCTTGCTCTTTTGGCCAAATGTTTCTCTTCCAAAGCAGACAGACCAGACTCGCTGCATATTACCCCGTGCACTATAAATAAACCACATGTATAATGCCTTGTAAACAATGGAACAAGGGAAATTTGAATTGTGACTACTCTGTTAAAGGGGCGGATAAGGCACCCCACCCAAACCCCCCGAAAGCTGTTCTGTTATCCCTAATTGCTATGCAATAGTCCTGTGATTAACTCAAAGGCTGGAGAAGTTTCACCTTTCTCTACTTGAATCCTGAAGGCCGTTCGGTTCCGTCGCCCACAATCCATCCTGTGTAATTGAACATTCACATCATAACTCGACCCCGTGTAACAGGGCAAACTCACTCGGATGGGGGAAAGGATCACAGACTACCTGTACTGCTGCTGCAACTCTGCGGCCATTCCAACAACATCCACATACGTTCCAGCAACATCCTATTATAGGACACAGTGTATCTGGCTTAAGTACACCCATTTAATAGCATGTTGGACCTTCTTTGGCCTCCAGAACTGCAGCAATTCTTTCTGGCACAGCACTATGCGCTGAAAATACTCGGCAGGAATCTTGGTCCAATCTTCATAGGATATTTTCTCTCAAATTACATGGAGGGACTGACATGTTCTAAACTGCTGTTTTATACCTTTACCCAGGGATGTTCTATAGGATTAAGATCTGGGGACTGTGAAGGCCAGGGAAACATTGAAAATTTGCTGTCTTGATACTGGAACAAATCCGTGATTATACAACCCTTGCGGCAGGGTTTCTTGTCTTGTTGAAAGTGTCCTTCTGCCATAATTTAAGCAGCTGCATGAAGGGATGCACTTGGTCACAATACATAGGTAAGCCCTTCTGTTCAAATGTCTACCGATTTCAGAGGACCCATGGTGTGCCAAGAAAACATTCCTCACACCTTTGTAGTAAAATCGGGCGAAACACTGGTCGAAACGTCTACCAAGGAGTCCACTCCTTACGCTGTTCGGCCGCACAGTGCCCTTCTGCGAAGAGCAAAGATGGTAAGGAAATCTCACAATTAATATCGCGATATGTCATCAGCTTGGCAAATGTCACATCCGGGTCACGCCAACACCATCTCAGCCTGCAGATGGCGTAAGTTTACACGACGGATTCTTTTATTCTCTTCAACGACAAAACTCAGGTCTGTACATCAAAAATATGGCTGATTAAAATGCACGTAAATTAAATTTAGAGTCAATAAAATGCATATGAATTGACGCTTTGACTGATAAGTAGTTTTATTTGACTCAAGTTTAATCAACTTATCTTTCAACTTTATCCATTTTTATTACTCGCCTTATTTATCGTTTATTTGAAGTTTGCGGGCGCAACGTTCTGATTGACATTTTGCCTCGAGAGGCGGAAGTAATGAAAATTGCTTGGGTTAAACGATTGATTAATTAATGAATGTTATTGGATAAACAAGGCAACTAAAACAGTTACTAATGTTAAGTGATAAGAGTCCGGTAACAAAAATGGCTTGAGTTAAACGTTAAATGACGTGACACAAAGTTACTCAAATTATTTAATTATATGCCACTGTAGTTTTTAGTTTACATGCGTTTGTTGTTTACACCCTCATAGAAACTCCCTTGGTCACGAATGATAAAACTTGATATTTCATTTTTTAAAATGTATCAAATCAAGACTGTTTTAATCCTTTCTTTTCCAGATAACGATCACTTACATTTTCAATTCACAAGCATTTTTTCATGACCAGTTTAAATTTTCATGGATTTTTATCAGCTTCGATTTCATCATTTAGAATTTGCTAGTTCCTCCACTCATGTGCCTGAAATGTTACTAAACCGTGTTGTAAATTAGTAGATTCATTCCTGTTTGAGGAATTCTGGGTTGTGTTTATTGTCTGTGCGCAGAAAGGCTTTCCTAGAAGCCAACTGGCAAAATGTTCCAAGATTTCTAAGAAATTATTGAACTTCCCTAAAAAAAACAAAAACAAATAAATAAGCTGAGAGAACTAAAATGAAAGCTATAAATACAACTTGACAGTTTTCAGCAGCAAGCGAATTTGTACGGTTACTGAGCTGCTAGCTAGCTAGCTAGCTACCGGCTGCACTGTTAACCGTGCTTCCGGTAGCTGGATAGCTAGCTAGCTACTTTACTGGGTATGATTCTGTGACCTCCTGGGCTTGGAGGTCTCTTTCTAGTTTTGGTTAAAGGGTCAAACTGCATGGTCTGCCCAGGCCCATAGCGACTTTGCTGGGCATGACTCTGTGACCTCTTGGGTTTGGAAGTCTGGTTATAGTATTATTTAAAGGCACAAAGTGCATGAAGTGTGCCCTGGCCCAGCACTACTTTGCTGGGCATGACTGTGTGACCTCTTGGGCCAGGAAGTCTGTTTCTAGTTTTATTTAAACGGTAAAACTGCGTGAAGTGTGCCCAGGCCCAGAGCTACTTTGCTGGGCATGACTGTGTGACCTCTTGGGCCTGGAAGTCTGGTTGTAGTATTATTTAAAGGGTCAAACTGCGTGAAGTGTGCCCAGGCCCAGAGCTCCTTTGCTGGGCATGACTGTGTGACCTGGTGGGCCTGGAAGTCTGGTTGTAGTATGATTTAACAGGTCAAATGGTCTCCATTGTGTGTCCAGGTTTAAGGCTACTTTGCCGGGCATGTGATTTAGAGAGCATTGGAAGTCTGGATCCTGTATTATTTAAAGGCTCAAATCACAAGAAAGTGTGCCCAGGGACGAAGCCACTTTGCCCTGCATGGTTGATGTGACACGGTGGGCCTGGCAGTATGTTTTTTCCCATCTATCCATTCACTTGAAGGGGATCAAAGTGCCCGAATTGTGCCCAGGCACGGAGCTAGGTTGCCGGTCATCGGCACGTGCGCACTTCGACCCTTGAAAACATGAGCCCCAGGGGCCGTGCAGCATCGAATATGCACAGCCTTCGAGCTACCAACTGGGCACGAGAGCTGGACCCATCGGGTACGGAAGCCTTTCGGTCACGTGCTCGTTTTCCACGCCTTCAGCGCAGGTAGCCTGCGAATTTGAAACCGGTGCGCATTTTATTCTTTTCCCCTTTTATCCTTTCATATATCTCCGCTACTTTGGAGAAGAGAGACGCACGGGGGCTCGTTGAAAAGCTCTGGAACTCAGCTTTCAGCCGGTGCTAGCGATGGACGTCGGAGTAGAAAGTCTGTTCAGGGCTCTTTGGAAAGGGCTGCATCTCCCCTGTAATCGACTTCGAGTGGCACGCGGATCGGACCCACCGTTTTCACGCTACGATTTTTTAAAGCCGCCAGGGATGGGACGAATGCGTGGCAGGTGGCGTTCGTTAGGGACAGTCATGGAGGTGATGCGCACCGAGTTGCAGGCCATTTGGACCTGGCCCGGCCTAGATGTGAGTATTCAAAGTCAGCGCGTTTGTTTAAACTTCCTCCTCCAATTCGTTGCAATTGCGCATGCGCTTCTCGCTCATCCGTCTGGAGCGTAGCACTTTATTGGTAAATATCTCTGGGCCCCTTGGGAGTAGAAAGTCTGTTCAGGGGTTGTTAGCCTCTGTTAACCTCACAGATGTACTATATCTGTAGCTTTTAACAGCAGGCTACGATTCACACCACGTCTCTTCTGCCCTCAGGCGGTTGTCGGAGGAGATGCCTAATCTGCAGGAGTACCTGGAGAAAGAGGACATCGAAAAGAAGCTTCTGAGCCGAACCAATGAGGAGCTGCTCTGTAAATAAAATGTAAATATCTGTATAATATGTAAATAAAAGGAAGATGTGGTTGTATAGTGTAGTTGTTTGATTATAAATAATCTCATAATAATTTTATCCACAAATTCTTATACATTTACATAGTAACATTCACTCATATACTCAAATTCCATATGATACATAGAAAACGTCCACCTCATCTATTTTATAGTTTTTCCCTAAACAATAATACAAAAAAAGAAAAGAAAAAAAGATGAACACCACCCTCTAGCGATGAACCTCAATTATTTCAAGATAACTGTAAAACATGGCTAGGTTAAGTCGGCGTTAGAACAAAAAAGGCTCAGATTAACTTGTGTCTTATGGCACGCAGCTGAGTTTAAAATTATACGCAATGAAAGACTGAGCATAATAAATAATAAGACAATCTGAGCACTTAGTCCACATATTTCTAAATGAGAAGAAAAAGTTCTTCCAAACAATATAAAGCACACAATTCTATATGGGAAAACAGTTACATTTGTCATTAAGAGAAGCACTACTTATTACACAAATGTCAATAACTGTCCTAATATTAATAGTTCAACAGTCTTCCTCTGTCTATTATACGCACTGTACACATGTTAAATATCTGCCTTGAAATTACAATGAAATGACTTCCGGGCGCACTGAAAATGGTTATATACACACAGACACCCCCATACCAACATAAGCATAGTGCAACCCTATGTTTACGCACCAGGGATTGAGTGGGCAAGTGCGTGTATATGCAAGTTTAAATTATTATACACAAATGTAAGTAGTAGGCTATTTATGTGAAAATGTTTCATATGTATGTACAAGTAGTGTTTCCCTGATTTCTCCCTAAATGGCCCCTCATAGTTCAGCAGTAATGAGGCTAGTTAGATTTTGCTCAGAATTAAGTACACTTTGGGATGTTATATGTATCACAGTCTCCGGTGAGCCGTACATGGTTAATCAATCCAGGTTGAGGTAGAGTCAATGAAATTAGGAAATTCAAAGAAAAACAACTCATCTACACTCTTGGAACTTTAGAACCCCATATGTCCTGTGGCCCAATGTCACACGTGAGGGGAATCCCATGAACACCTTTACAGATCAGTCTGTGGAAAGACACTGAAGAGGACAGAGGAAAAATGAGGCGTTTCTGGAGATGGTGTGCTGGACGCATCGAGGACGAATACACAGACACAAAGGATGTGGAGGGTAAATGTAAATATAATGCCACTCACACCTGCGGTTGCTGGTGCTGCCACTCATACCTGTGGTTAAAATTCCTTTTTTGTCTTTAGCGCTGCACTGTCGCCTCTATCTCCCAATAATTCATATTCGAGGCTTTAGAAATCTAATTTTTGGGGGGGTATATGCCATTTCCTGTTATTTGTGCAGAATACACACACTTTCATTTTGGAATCCACAAAGTTTTATAAATGAGGTCCCTGAATAACATCAATCTATTTCTACACTATATGGCTTTCTAATTTCATATGTCTATGTGTCTTTCTGTTTGTCTCTCTTTGTGTGTGTGTGTGTGTGTGTGTGGTTCTGTGTCAGTAGTGGGGCCTGTGGCCTGATTGGAGTGTTTGCGGTGTGAGAAGCAGGAGTTGGAGAACGGTTTGTTGGAGCAGCTGAAGGAGTTGAGGTTGCAGAAGCAGACGGAGCTGCAGGTTCTTCAGGAGATGCTGAAACACAAACAGCAGGAGGAGACAGAGCTCCTGCAGAAACAGCAGGAGGAGGAGGAGCATAACAGGTCCATCAAGAGTAAGTACTATGGAAATGCAATAATACTAACATAACTAATAATGAATGTTAGCCTTTAGGCTCCAATAAAAGTGATACTAATATATGTATAGTACTATATATATTATATTTTATATATCCAGTAGTAATTATGTAGTATATACAATCTGTGTTGTATATATATATATATATATATATATATATATATATATATATATATATATATATATATATATATATATATATATATCCAGCAGTAATGATACTTGCTCTGGCAGATATGAAAATGGCCTGTGAACAGGAGAAGAAATCTCTGGAGGAAGAACTTGAGAAGCTCAGACTGTCACTGCAGGTAGAGATCCCTTATAGTCTCAGTACACATCCACCAGTACCTCCACCTTTCACTTATAACGTCAGTACACATTCAGTACACATTCCCACCTTTCCATTGTACTGGCTGTAGTGATGATTCGTGTGTGTGTGCGTGTGCGCGTGTGTGTGCGTGTGCACGTTTGTGTGTGTGTGTGTTAAACCAGCCCATAGAGGAGGACATTATGAGTCTGAAAGTGGTGCTGGAGATAAAGAACCAGGAGATCAAAGATCAGCATGATCTTTTGGTAAAACTATATACTCTGTATGTATACTATATACTCTGTAAGTAGTTCCTGGTTTAACACTATATCCTCTGTATATATACTATATACTGTTTATGTAGTACCTGGTTTAACACTATACCCTCAGCTTACTCTAGTCTGCAGATGTGAAGAAATTAAACAGAATGTGTATCTGTGTATATGTGCGCACCTGTATGTGTGCCCGTGTGTGTGTGTGGGGAGAAGCATGTTCTGGTTCTCCTGCAGCAGAATGCAGCACTAATTGCCAGGAAAGACCTGCATGTCGCCAAGTCCAGGTCTCTACACCTCTGCACTGTTTCACTCACACATCAGCATGTGGTATGAGCAGGACTAAGACCTTTAAGGGAGACTCCTTTAAACCTTTAAGGGACTAACCCAGTACTTGTTTTCTTCATATCGCTGGGTTTGTCACCTTTCATCACAAGAATCTGTAGCACTCAACCTGGTAAAACTATGCACTCTCTATGTATACTATATACTCTGTACCTGTCAAGTTGAAATCAGCTCATAATCAAACTCATAAACGTATATATCAACTTATGCTAGTGTATCTACAGATGTGAAGAAATTAAACAGTATCTGTATGTCTGTATGTGTGCCCGTGTGTGTGCGGGTGCATGTGTGTGCGTGTTGTCATCAGGCCCAGAAGAACGTGCTGTTGGAGAAGCGTGTTCAGGTCCTCTAGTAACAGAATAGCACCAGACTGAGAGGATAGGCCTGCATCTCGCCAAGTCCAGGTCTCTACACCTATGCACTGTTTCACTCACACATCAGCATGTGGGATGAGCAGGACTAAGACCTGCAAGGGATTTAACCTTTAAGAGATACTCTGTTCAGAACATCCTAAAACATTTTAGGAAAATTCTTAAGGGCTATGGTAGTGTTATTCAAATGAGTTCATGAAAGTTTGTAAGGGTTACATTAGGGTTGATCGAATGAGATCATTCCATATGACCTCTATAAGGCTTCATATAATAAGCGCTGTTAGCCTCACAGATGTACTATATCTGTAGCCTTTAACAGCAGGCTACGCGTCACACCACGTCTCTTCTGCCCTCAGGCGGTTGGCGG
>NW_027658490.1:0-10000 GCF_041902795.1 Electrophorus electricus
TGTTTTTGTATGTGTGTGTGTGTGTGTGTGTCTGTGTGTGTGTGTGCGTGTGTGATCTGTGTCATCTCTTGACCGTCCTGTGATGACAGGAATGTGTGTATTAATGTTAACATGACCACCTGCTGTGAACCACCACGCCCCCGCCCAGCTCTTGCAGGTGCTAGCCTGTAATTAACATGGCTAACATGGGTAACATCTGCTTCAGGCGTTTTCGTGTGTTTCCAGTTTCTCAGTCAACAGTGATCCATATGATCTCAGCCACCATGAAAGAACCTCAATTTGAAAATGGGTTTATTTTTATTTTAAGAATAAAGTTGAGCGGGCTTAATGGGGGTTGTATGTGATTGTGTTGGTATGCATTAATATCAGACTGTAACTGCATGTGTGGAAGGGCAGAGAGAAGCAGGTCAGTACGCCACCGGGGAGTCATGCTCAGTCGTAACGAGGTAGTGTGAGTGTCGGTGTTGAATGTGTTCAAAACTTCGGCTGTTCCTGACTCGGATCGCTACGCACACTGGTCTTCAGGCAGTGTGAAATTAAAATAACTTTTAATAGGTGTTTACGAAAATCACCTTTGGTTGTTTTCTGATTTTTCTGACTTGATCAGGTTAGAAACTTTTAGCAGAATTATTTTTCTTCTAGCGCTCATTGGTCGCGTTTCCGTCCGAGTGATCTTTTTTTACAAAAACTGCTGCAGTGCTTAAAATGTTTGTCGATCTAAGATGCATTTTAAGATGGAATTTTTCCACTTCCTTTTCCAAAATTGACACAGAATATTAAGTGCTAAAGCAATTTTCATTTAAAAAAATTCCCTGTATGGAAGTGAAGCTGAAAGCGAGGTGTTCAAATGGGCAGTGCTCTGACAGAACAACCATGATCATGTGATCGAAAGGTCACATGATCACAGTCTGTCCTGTGCAGACTGATGCAATGCTTGCTGGGTAATATTGATGGATTAACATCAAGTTTAGTATTCTGTTCCAAAGAATATAAGAAGACAGATGCTTCTCTCCCTCCCTCTTGCTCTCTCTCTCTCTCTCTCTCTCTCTCTCTCTCTCTCTCTATCAGTATTTCTGCCATGTTGGTATTGCATGGACAATGACTAAGAATTTATCTCAATTCAGCAAAAGATAAACAAACAAAACAACCAAATTCAAAGCAATTCCAGAAGTGCTGATCCCTGTAAGACTGATCCCTGGAGGGCTGATCCCTGGAAGACTGATCCCTGGTGGGCTGATCTGTATGTCTGTGTGATGTACGCTCTCGCTGCAGTGTGGAGAGAGAGAAGCATAGTGTTAGCCATAGTGGCCTGTCTATGCTGATAACTGAGTGTATTTGTCTTAACGCTCAGCCACCTCCAGGCCTGCCGCACAACTGAGGCGTGGGTAGTAGTTCCACACACAGGGACCTTGTGAAGTGAGCAAAACTGCTTTTTGTTTTCTCACAGCTGAGGTAGGGTGTGTGTGCCTGTTTGTGTGTGTGTGTGTGTTCAGTCACAATGATCAGACCAGCACAAACCCAAATCAAAATGATCAGATCAAACCGAGCCCAGGTCAGTACTGTCAGAACTCTGCTCTGCTCAGCCAGCACACAGCTGTCTCTCCCCAAACGCTCATATTGTGCTTTGTCATGGACATGGAACTGAACTAATTCCCTGTGCTGTAGTTTGGATCAAATTTGCCTGATATTCGGTATTATGATCCAGATACAGACTGCAGACGGAGCACAGCCAGTTCAGTGAGTGTCGTCAGCAGAACACACCACACGCCCCACAGACTGGAAAGCACAAGAATGTCCCATGTCCCAGCGCAAGGCAGCAGGGGTTTTCGGATTCAGTTCAATTTAGCATTCCCATTCCACCAGACACGTCCGAGCGCTTTCTGCAGAGCTTTCGTTTTTACATAATATCCTCGAACAAAGATGTTACAGCGATACTTACTAGAGGATGGAATATCAGATTTGTCTGAGTTTGTTTTTTAAGGTCATGCTTGTCTTATAATCACTGGGTATGATTTGTGGTTATTGTCTTTAGCACTCTTTTTTCTGTTGGTAAAACAATATTCTTCATGCAATTTCATGTAATAAATCCCTCCGAAAATCATCCTTCATAATAAAGGGGTTAGCAGGTCTGATTATGTGCTAATCTTTTGTTTCTGTTGGGGTTTTTTTGGAGTCAGTTTTATTAGAAGGCTTTATTAATTATTGGATAAGTGTATATTGTAGGAAAATGATTCCCCTTCTCATTATACAGCGGGTGAAATAAATATTGAACAAGTAAGTAAATATATTTCTAAAGGCGCTATTGACAAGAAATTCTCACCAGATGTCGGCAACAACCCATCCAATCCACACATGCAAAGAAATCAAACCATAGATGTCTATAAATAATGTGTAATAATGAAAAATGACACAGGAAAAAGTATTGGACACGCTTCTGAAATGTATTTAATACTTCGTACAAAAGTCTTTGTTGGTGATGGCAGCTTCAAGACGCCTCCTGAATGGAGAAACCAGTCACATGCATTGCTCGGGTGTGATTTTGGCCCATTCTTCCACACAAACACTCTTCAAATCCTGAAGGTTCTGTCGGCTCCTTCTATGAACGCTGAGCTTTAGTTTCATAGATGTTCAGTTGGGTTCAGGTCAGGTGATTGGCTGGGCCATTCTAGGAGCTTTATTTTCTTTCTCTGAAACCAATTGAGCGTTTCATTGGCTGTGTTTGGGATCATTGTCTTGCTGAAATGTCCACCCTCATTTCATCTTCATCTTCCTGGTAGATGGCAACAGATTTTTATAAATAATGTCTCGGTACATTTGTCCATTCATCCTTCCTTCAGTTATATGAAGCGTGCCAGTGCCGTATGCTGAAAAACAGCCTCACACCATGATGTTCTCACCTCCAAACTTCACTGTTGGAATGGTGTTTTGGGGGTGATATGCAGTGCCTTTTGACCTCCACACATGGTGTATATTATGGCATCCAAATAGTTCAATTTCGGTCTCATCTGACCAGTATTTCACAGGCTTGTCTAAATGTTGTTGAGCAAACTGTATATTCACCCTATGTCTGAAGTTTCAAAACGAATGAACACCCCAATACAGGAGCCATCTGCCTACTTAAATATTCATGAGGAACATCTCATACACATATGTGCCTGGTGTTTCTCATTTGGGCTTGTTTTACTTAGTTTTTTTAGGGTTTGCGCTTTTTGTATTTTTTTATAACCTTTAACCTTGACGTTCCTTTCGTGTTCCCTGTGTGAGAAGAGCAGAAGGCAAACAACTCACTGTAGGAGGAGGGGCAAAGGCAGCCTCCTCCATCCCAAAGCCCCTGTGATTGGCTGACAGTCAAACAGCTCACTGTAGGAGGAGGGGCAAAGGCAGCCTCCTCCATCCCAAAGCCCCTGTGATTGGCTGACAGTCAAACAGGCGACCTTTCTCTTCTTATTTCTTCCAGGGTCTGGCATCCATTCGGGTTCGGTTTAGTATAAAGGAAGGAACAGAGGGGAATGGCCACTGTTCGCAGCTTTGCTTTGCTTTTTTAAATGTTCTAATAAATCATTAAAAGTAGAAGTTAATATATTATTAGAACTTCATATAAAGGCACTGAAGGGAGCATGTGTCTATCATATTTAAGAGGGAGGTCTGTAAAATGCATGTGCTGACATCCTGTAGATCAGACATCTTGCATATCTGTCCTGACATCCTGTAGATCTGACCTGACATCATGTCCTGACATCCCGTAGATCTGCTGTTCAGTGTAACTTCACTCCAGCAGTGGGCGCTCTTTTGAGATGCTGCTGAAGCTGATGTTTTGACTTGTGTGTTGTGATGTCATTCATTCATTCATTCTTTGCTAGGTGTTATCCATCATCCTGTACTGTAAATTAAACCTTTTCTCCTGGTTTGCTGCCACTCTGAGCCCCGAGAGTGATGGGTAAAGGCTGCGTTCCGCAGGCAAAAAGCCAAACGCCGCGCCTGTCAACACTGGGCACTTTTAAATGGAGTTCTGTTTTCCGCATTCCGATAGGAATACCAGTCCTGCAACGCACTGCCGTGCCCGGACCTGAAGAAGACCACTCCGTGGACGCCGTGGACTCCCGTGAACATCTCGGATAATGGCGGCCATTACGAGCAAAGGTTCCGCTACACATGCAAGGCACGGGTGCCGGAGCCCAGCCTACTGGAGGTGGGAAGGCAGCGGATCGAGATGCGCTACTGCTCCAGCGACGGATCCACGGGCTGCTCCACCGACGGTGAGACCCCACCCTCCTGCTGACACTCACGCTCTCCAACACCCTCCCTCTCTCTCTCTCTCTCTCTCTCTCTCTCTCTCTCTCTTTAACCCTCTCTCTCTCTCTCTCTCTCTCTCACTCTGTTTATCCCTCTCTCATGCTCTCTCTCTCTCTCTGTTTATCCCTCTCTCACTCTCTCTCTAACCCTCTCTCTCTCTCTTTAACCCTCTCTCTCTCTCATGCTCTCACTCTCTCTCTAACCCCCTCTCTCTCTCTCTTTAACCCTCTCTCTCTCTCTCTCATGCTCTCTCTCTCTCTCTAACCCTCTCTCTCTCTCTCTTTAACCCTCTCTTTCTCTCTCATGCTCTCACTCTCTCTCTAACCCTCTCTCTCTCTCTCTTTAACCCTCTCTCTCTCTCTCTCATGCTCTCACTCTCTCTCTAACCCTCTCTCTCTCTCTTTAACCCTCTCTCTCTCTCTCTCTCTCTCTCTGTTTATCCCTCTCACTCTCTTTCTAACCCCCTCTCTCTCTCTCTCACTGGTTGTTTTCCTTTATATTGATCCCATCTCTTCTCTCTCTCTCTCTCTCTCTCTCTCTCTCTCTCTCTCTCTCTCTCTCTCTCTTCCTCCCTCGCTCTGTGTGCTCATGTTTCTCCTGCTACACTCGCCGGGTCTATTTGTGTCGCTACTAAAGTTAACCGTGTGAATTAATGGACTCTGATCATACAAGTGCTTCGCTGAGTCAAATGCACAGGGAGCTGGACCCAACGGCCTGGACTCTGCTGGACTCTGCTGGACCTCAGAACCCCCCCACCACCCACCCAGTACATCTGCACAGTGTAAACACTTCACATTTGTAAACCAGTTGTTGTTGAAGGCAACAAGCGCCCTATCGCGATGTTGTATTGGGCGTCCAGCATAATCAAGTTTATTAGTTATTTTACAGAGCGACTCAAAGGCCGTCTGCAGCAGTGTGTAATTGCCATCAACCACCCACCAAGAGCATGGTTACTGTGGAGACCCAACACACACACACACACACACACACTCGCCTGACAGCCATGCGGGGGGTAGTGTGTCTGCTGGGTTTATTTTCAGGTCCATGCACATAAGACGGCCTCATGCCTCAGTTTTTGTCGAGCCGTGTTTTTATCCTTTGCTGTGATGAGGTTTGGTTTGAAGATTTTGATGGAAATGGGATTTCGAAAGTCTCTGTCTGCACAGCAACATTAATGGGATAAAATGAAATTCAAACCGCTCCCAGTGGATTTGACTCCAGCCCCATCCGTCATGTACACCTCCAGACCGAGGGCCCGCCTTCTCAGGCGGGCCGATACTAAGCCGGACAGTTCAGAGAGTTTGTCTCGCTAATGGCCCGAAGACGCCCGGCACCACGGCTGTGGGCGCTAGTGCAGGACTAATTCTGTATCAGACACACTAAGACACACACTTATCTACCTTATCTTGTCATTTATCTGAATCTCCCTGCTTAAGGCACCTCTGCGGCTGCTGTCAGACTGTAATTTATAAAAGTGAAGAGTACTGATCTGATTCAGGAATCCCCCCCACCATGAGCAGTTAGTTCTGCTCACAGCCGCTCAGACCGTAGGGTTGCATCTTATGACGCCTTCCCACGCCCACACTGGAACTGGACGAGTTCCAGGCCTGACGGACCAGCAGGCTTTGCCTGGGTCTTACACGCAAGCCGTCATTAACCTACAGGGCACCAGCGTAGACGTGTAATTATCGCCCCCGGCAAGGTGTTGTGTGCGCGGCCGTCAGCGGCTCCACTGTGGAATGTGAGCTCTGGAGGTTTAGCCTCGCCACTGGGCCTCTCTCCATCGATCTGAGTCCTTGAGTCACAGCACTAAGGCGGAGCAATAAACCGCGGTGCTCGCAAGCCCATGTGAGCTAGATAGCAAAACCCGCTTCCACTGAAGAGTGTGATCAGCACGGCAGGTCTGAGTGTGAGGTCTACTCCCATGACAAACACGGGGTCATGTGATTCGACGTTGAGAAGAATACTCTGAATTCTCTGTTTCTGAAGACCTAAAGCAGGGAATACTGGGAGATCTCCACCCTCTGGGGCATGTGCAGCGATGGCGTGTGGAGGATGCTCATATGGGGAGCTCAAAACCAAACACTGTGTTCATCCCGGAGTTAGTCACATTCCAGCAGGACGTCTCTGGGGTGATTCCGACACTGTCCATGGTCTTACTCACCATGCAGCAGGATTGGACATTTTCCAACAAATCAGCGCCAGTAATCGAGTCTGTCTGGACGTCCACGTCTCTCACAGCCATAACATGATCAGAACTGTGTAAGAGTTCGGTCCCTCACAGGAGCTGTGGCCAGTTCAGTGCTGATGGGTCCATTCTGTTCTTTTCGTTGACCTGGAAGTAAACTGTAGCCTTTGTTTATTTACATGTCATCACCATAACAACTCCCAGATATCATTTGTTGCGTATTAGTTCGTATCATTTTCTTTTTAAAGGTTTAATATCCCCTTTCACAAATCCTTGTGCTAATCAGGTAGCTTTTTGTGGGTCTTCTTTGTGCGTTTGTCAGTATTGGGTGTTTTGATCAGGGTTTTTGTTCACATGCCCTTTCCTCTGAGATGTGTCAATACTGCCCAATCCAAAGTGGTGTCATCAGACTGCCATGACATTTTCAACCCTGCAAACTGAAGTTAGCTCTCTCTTTTCTTTTTTCTCGCAGGAAGATTTTTTTTAATTGGCTTGTCTGCAGATGCTATTGACGCCTTATTCTGGAAGAAATAACAGTCATGTCTTCCGATAGGCCTCGAGTGAGCCATCAGCCAAAGAGAATTATAGCAATTACCCAAAGTAGATTGAAGCAGATGAAAATACTGCATCATCAAAAAATGAAATAAGTCGTATTGGCATCTCGTCAACACATGTTCATTAAAGTCTCGCCGTCTTAATGATGATCATCGGTTAATTAGTGTCCAGCAGAGATTTAAGATTAACGTTTTAGGATTAACGTGTGAGCAGGTCTTCTCTCCACAGCCTTCTCTTGGTTAATTGCACCATTTTGCTTTTTGTTCAACTTGTTTTACACTGTTTTGCTGTGTGCTCTGAGAACAGTGGAAATGGATTCCAGCGCCATTACTGAGGCCGGTTCCTAAGAGCGATGGCAGAGGTTGGCGTAAAAGTGTGGGACCAGAGCCGTCCTGCAGCTGCTCTCTGCTCCACGAAGCTCCTGAAACGCTCCTGCTCCCTCTCTCTCTCCTTCTCTCCCTCTCCCTCTCTCTCTCTCTTTCTATCCTCTTTATCATTGATTTCCTACACATCGACCTCTCCATAAGTATGCCTAAGTCCTAAACTACCTACCTCAGGAGGTGTGTTAGAAGGAACAGTCGATGCTGTGATGGATATGTAGTCAGGTCAAACCGTCACGTTATTAGGTCTTTATAATGATGTGGAGTTCTAACTCAGGCCTTCAGGCTGCTGTAAGACTCTCGGAGACTGTCGGAGACTGCTTTGTTTTTCCTGTTTTCCCACTGAAGATTTAACACAGCAGCGTAACAGTTCTGCGTAATTATCTGCCTGTTTCTAATCGCCCCGTAGTGTTATTAAGCATCCCCTGGCAGTCCTGGGCATGTGCCTGGCATGTCTCCGTGCCTGGGTGGGGGGGGGCGTGGTCAGATCTAGGCTTGCTTGTGGGGAGCCCTTGAAAAAGCACGCGGCCGTGTTTCTTTGCATACGGGTCAGAGGTCACGTTGACCTGACCCTGGGGCCCATGAAGCAACACTGTGTCCGGCACAGGGCTGTCTAGAGTGAACTCTAGATAAGAGGTCAAGGGTCACCCATGCTCAGTAGACCCTGGGCATGGCCAGCAGCACACGCTGACATCCAGCTCTACGGAGCGTTCCGTACGCTTGTCAGGCGTTTGGAGAGTGTGAAGACAAAGAGAAAATAAAACATTCCAGCATTTTCCCACGTCAGCTAAATTGGATCTGCTGCATTTAAGTGAAATTTACAGCTGAGGGATTTTTTTTTACATCTAACTGAAAATACCCTCTGAAGACAGAACGTAATCGTAAAACTCCTCAGTGTCTCACACTCTTTTTCTTAAAACTCCTCAGGGTCTCTCACTCTGTTTCGTAAAACTCCTCAGCATCTCACACCCTGTTTCGTAAAACTCCTCAGGGTCTCACACTTTGTTTCTTTCATGTCACTTACTGTATATTCTCTTGCAACCCACTGTGGTCAATCATAAAGTCTGTGTTATTTATTTCCTGTGACACAGAGAGTTTTCTCCTCTAAATCTAAATCTGTGTGTGTGTGTGTGTGTGTGTGTGTGTCTGTGTGTGTGTGTGTGTGTGTGTGTGTGTGTGTGTGTCTGTGTGTGTGTGTGTGTGTGTGTATGTGTGTGCATGTGCATGTATGCGTGTGCGTTTGTGTGTGTGTGTGTGCGTGCGTTGAGTGTGGTGTGTATGTGTGTGTGTCTGTGTGTATGTGCATGTGTGTGTATGCCTGTGTGTGTGTGTGTGTGCGTGCGTGTGTGTGTGTGTGTGCGTGTGTGTGTGTGTGTGTATGTGCATGTGTGTGTATGCCTGTGTGTGTGTATGCACGTGTGTGTGTGTGTGTGTGTGGGTGCGCGTGTGTGTGTGTGTGTGTGTGTGTGTGTGTGTGTGTGCGTGTGTGTGTATGCGCGTGTCTGTGCGTGTGTGTGTGTGTGTATGCGCGTGTCTGTGCGTGTGTGCGTGTGCGTGTGTGTGTGTGTGTGTGTGTGTGTGCGTGTGCGTGAGGTTCAGGAGAACTGATGCTGTCAGGCCGTGTCACGGGGCTCATGGTGAACGGGGGCTGGTCCTCCTGGAGTTCCTGGAGTCAGTGTAGTCGTGACTGCAGCTCCGGGATCCGCAGCCGAAAGCGTGCGTGTGCCAGTCCCAAACCCAAACACGGAGGCACAGCCTGCCTGGGGCCCGCCCAGGAGTACCAGGAGTGTAACACCACCCCCTGCCCAGGTGAGCATACTGTAGCAACACACAGTCACACTCATTCACACACCTGCACACACACTCACATATGCATCTACACATACACTTACACAAACTCATACATACAGACACACAAACAAATACACACTCACACTCAAATACATGCATGTACACACTCATACTCACACACACACTCATACATGGACGTGTACACAAACTTGCTTAAACTCACACTCAAACTAATACACACTCACTCACACAGTCACATACACTCATGCATACACTCCTGCATACATTCAAAGACTCTATCACTTATACACACTCCCAGCATATACGAATGCAGAGTCACACACACACACTCACACATAAGCATAGCCTCACACACACACACACACACACACACACACACACAGCTTGTTACCCAACACTTACCTGATTACAGCAAAACAGAGATATTCTTCTGCTACTGATTAAATACAGCTGTTAAAAAAGCACAAAAGGGCAAGAGAAAATATGTACACACACACATGCATGCACACAAATCCAAAAAACACACGCATGCACACAAACCCAACACACTCACACGCATGCACACAAATCCAAAAAACACACGCATGCACACACACCCAACACACACGCACATACGCACAAGCCCGACACACACTAGAGCACATAAGGAATGTCTCTCCTTCCTGATCTACAAAAGTGATTATGTGTCTCATTTTACAGTAGTGTCCCCAAGGCAATCAGCTCGTGTTAGAGGATTGTTGAGCAGTGATGCACAATAATAGATGGAACGAGG
>NW_027658490.1:15000-17500 GCF_041902795.1 Electrophorus electricus
ACACACACACACACACACTCTGCAACACACAGCCCTGTCCCGGTACACACACACACACACTCTGCAACACACAGCCCTGTCCCGGTACACACACACACTCTGCAACACACAGCCCTGTCCCGGTACACACACACACACACACACACACTCTGCAACACACAGCCCTGTCCCGGTACACACACACACACACACACTCTGCAACACACAGCCCTGTCCCGGTACACACACACACACACTCTGCAATACACAGCCCTGTCCCGGTACGCACACACACTCTGCAACACACAGCCCTGTCCCGGTACACACACACACACACACACTCTGCAACACACAGCCCTGTCCCGGTACACACACACACACACACACACACTCTGCAACACACAGCCCTGTCCTGGTACACACACACACACACACTCTGCAACACATAGCCCTGTCCCGGTACACACACACACACACACTCTGCAACACACAGCCCTGTCCTGGTACACACACACACACACACTCTGCAACACATAGCCCTGTCCCGGTACACACACACACACACACTCTGCAACACACAGCCCTGTCCCGGTACACACACACACACTCTGCAACACACAGCCCTGTCCCGGTACACACACACACACACACTCTGCAACAGCCCTGTCCCGGTACACACGCACACACACTCTGCAACACACAGCCCTGTCGCGGTACACACACACACACACACTCTGCAACAAACAGCCCTGTCCTGGTACACACACACACACACACACTCTGCAACAAACAGCTCTGTCCTGGTACACACACACACACACACACTCTGCAACAAATAGCCCTGTCCTGGTACACACACATACAACCTGCACAGACACTGTAACACACAGCCCTGTCCCAGCATACCCACACACTCTGCAACACACAATTGTGTCCCGGTACACACACACACTCTGAAACACACAGCCCTGTCTCAGTACATACACACACAACCTGCACAGACGATGTAACACACAGCCTTGTCCCAGCACACATACACAAGTCTGCACAGACTTTCCACTTAGCCACTAACACACAAACACACAACTCTTATGTACAGTTACAAAAAAAAAACACGTTCACACATGCACATATGGAATAAAAAACAACATACAATATAATTAAATGCCTGAACACATAAAATACCTATATTTACCCATGCAGGCATGTAAATATATTCTGATGTACATGAGTGCATGCGCGCGCACATGCACA
The DNA here is from genome assembly GCF_041902795.1 of Electrophorus electricus. Classification (NCBI taxonomy): domain Eukaryota; kingdom Metazoa; phylum Chordata; class Actinopteri; order Gymnotiformes; family Gymnotidae; genus Electrophorus; species Electrophorus electricus. Next base: position 16,234 of record NW_027658490.1, read on the forward strand.
CACACACACACACACACACACACACACACACACACACACACACAGCCAAACTAGTAAATTACAGGCCTGTACAAGCTCTCTGCATGATGCTTCCTTCACTGCTAATGTATATACGAGGGAAGAGTGTTTGAGGGGAGAGAACTTTCTAGAAAAAACCCATAAGAGAGTTTTATGGGCAGTTTGAAGAGTTTGAATCTGGAGGGGGGGTGGATTGTAGCCAATCACTGATTACCGGATCCTACAGGCTGAGCTAAAGGTCCGCCACACATGAACGACGGGCCGGACGCTCCTCAGGCTGGAGTCTCTGACCTTTGATTGACCTTTGATCAGGTCCCCATTAACGGCTGGATAAGAGAGGCCAGACACACAGCCCAGAGCGCTACGAGATACAGCATTTACATACAGATACATAGAGATGGGTTATGTTATGTGCTAGGATCACAGTAATAACTGCCCTACGAGTCAGTTCCTTCATACGATGGAAGCTGGGATGGTCTGAGAGATTGTTTCCGATAAAATAGCGAGCACCAGTGTATTCTGGTAGATAATCCAGATTCCGTGATCATGGTAATATGTGTGTGTGTGTGGGTGTGTTGAGTCCGAGCTTAAAGGCGTAAATCCTGGGTGTGTGTTTAGCCCGAGATCCTCGGGGTATCTCATACACAAAACAGCTTAGCCACCACTATGCTTCTTTATGTACACAAAAAGAAAATCCTGTATAATACCAAAAAGCTTTTCTCAGTAGGAACAAAATAAGAATTCATCGGTTAAAGTGCAAAAAAACAAGTTAAGATTCTGCATTTAGAATAATATGATGAATTACACCTAATAGAGTTTGAGCTCATGTGACACAGAGGTGCTAAATTAGGTACTGGGCAAGGAGATCAGACCGAGATGAAGACAGCAGTGGCTCAGTGTCCAAGAAGACAGATAATTAACTGTCCAGAAAGATCCCTGCTGGGCAATAATATTTAATAATAGTACACCAAAAAAAGGTTGAACTCGGTGATAATCACATCTTTTTCCTTCTTTCCTGGAGAAACTGAGGAATAAGGTCAAAGTTGATATGTGCTTGTGGTTTATGTCTGAAGTTGGTAACAGTCCGTATGTGATGTTATGAACGGCACAGAGAGCTGGTCAGACTGGTCAGACTGGTCCCACTGCGACTCATCGGGCTCTCAGGTTCGCCTTCGTCACTGTGACATCCTTTTCCCCACTGGGAACCAGTGCTCTGGGAACGGCAGTGAGAGTCGCACCTGTGTGTCTG
>NW_027658490.1:22500-55185 GCF_041902795.1 Electrophorus electricus
CCATTTCCTTTTACTCTAAAATGACACTTTACCATTTTACCATTTACCATTCTGCTGTGTGGGCACCACAGATTGATTGACAGCCTCAGTGTCAAACGTAGCCCCCCACTTAGTCAGTGTGGCGCAGGAAGTAGGATCACATCAACTCGACTTTAATTGTCGGAACCTGAAGAGGTGAAAGGCTGTTAGGGGTCTCGGTCAACAGCGGAATCTGTCGTGTTTAAATAGAAGATAATCATATTCTCTGGTTAATTTATTCATTTTTTAAGAACATATTTAGAGTGGTATCATCTGTGCATTATTTATTACTTATTGATCACTCGTACTTTAAAGTTATTAGCTAATGTTAGCGAGCTAGCTTCTATTAGCGAACAGGCTTTGAGCACACGGCAGGAGCTAAATGTGAGAAAGTCAATGGCACTTTTAAAAATGACATTTGTATATGAGCTAAATTACATAAAATTAGCAAATCATAGCCTGTGCACATTTAGTTATATTCTCATCACTTGCTACATTATTGTATAAAGTGTCAAATGAAAACAATGACTTATTTAAAAATAAAGACGTACCACCTTATCATCCATGTTGCCTCTAGGAAGTGTCAGGAAAGCTGTTGCCTTCAGTTTGGGTTTACTGTCAAATCCGGAGCTGCACTGAGCCGTTTTCAAATGAGTCCACAGTAAAATGCCTGCGACAAACTCTGGAACTGGGTGTCACTTCAACCCCAGAAAGAAATCTGAGCCATTTTGATTTGGTCTCTTTTTTTAAAAATAAAATGTAGAGAGTGACCTTTCCCCCACTTGCATCCAAACACTGAGCATTTGTGTGCGTGCACCATCTCTGTTCAGAGTGAGTGGAGTGTGGGAGGGGCAGATGAGTTCACAGCTCGTGAATATGCAATATAAGGTAGCTTATGATTCGCTATAGTCAATAAGTCCTATCTATGACATCAAAGATAACACCAAATAAAGTGTAATTCCTAAATGGTCGTTAGGGGGCAGTATACAAAAAATGTCAAATTTAGAGGTTATTTTATGCACTCTGCAGTGCTCAATGAACGTTGGACTGAAGTATGAAGATGATCAGACATGTCCTGCTAATAAAGCATTTGGAGTAAGGAGAGAAAATGCTACAGGACCTTTAATGCTCAAACCCAGTGAAATGCTGGTTGCTTTGGTAATGTTTTTGGTCCTGTCTGCGATCATATGTAGCTGCTGTATTTGGGCAAAACTCGCTGTGGATAAGAGCAGCTCCCAGTGCTCAGTGCTCATAAATGTAAATATGAAATGATTGACACCTCTTGGTAATAGTGCTGAATATACATTAGTATGTTCATGTGTTTCTGCACACATCCTATACAACACCAACACACCATCTTCGCTCACCAGTAGTTCACTGGGAGCCCAAAGTTTTTGACCAACACCAATGAGCTTGAGCTAAGTTTAGCATAGCATGCTGCTAACTCGTTAATGTGTTAAGGTTTTAGGAGGATTATTAGGTTCCACGTATTCTGCATGCACTGAACTGTAATGTGCACCATGGCGGTTCAGGAAAAATACAAGTACTGTTGCAACGCTAGTGTTTGGTATAGCACAAGATGTGTTCAAGCTGTGGTAAAGCATGCTAACCACTAACTCTAGTCAGCTGTGGAACACAGCTCTTTCACAAATCAATAGTCAAAGAACTGCTCTCTGTGGGGCGTTTGAAAATATTACAATTGAAAACCTTTCAAAAGACTGCAGATGTGGGAATCATCTGGCTCCCACAGAGACCAGTCACCCATATCCGCCGTAGGGCAGAATTGAATGACTACTTCAGAATTTCAGTGTCCCAAGGTCTGGCCATTTTTAAGAGTACCAGTTCACTTGCTGTCATGGTTTTTGTCAGCCATTTTTACTTTTGCTGCCTGTCTGTTGCCTGGAATGCTGTTGGGAAATGTTTTCTTTCTCTGTAAAGTTTGTTGTTTTTGTGTCATTTGTTATTATTTACCTTATACTGTTTTTTCTCGCTTTCTCATTCACAGGCTTTCAATAAGAATAACTTGATTCTGGAGGAAAGGAATAAGTACTTTAATCCCCAGCTTGCTGCAAAAACATACACCAATGCCTACTTCACAGACGTCAACACCTACGATGACTACTAAGCATGGAGTTGTACGCCCAGCGCTCCACTGCGACTAATCCATGCCTTCTTCTCTTTTGTTTTTTGGCTTTGTGCATTGCTTTTTTCGATGTTTTATCTTAAGCGTCATTCAAAAATAAACTCCCAGCGATTCATCCTGAGGTCTAACGGGGACTCTACGCTCATGCTCGCTGGTGTGGACACCAGAGCTCTGTAAACGCTCCTCCATGCCCTTGTGGGCATCACCACTGCATCTGTGGGATGGAGAAACATTTAAAAAAGTTGTTAGAGAGGCAGTCTGCTCTCTAACGTGACTCCTGTGGATCGTCTGGGGCCATGCCTGGCTTTGCTGCATGGTCTTCATCCAGCGTCGTCTTCTCCGTTGTCATTTCATTTGTTTTGCATGGTCGATTGCGTCCCAGCGGACGGGACCCGTGTCCTGCGTGATCTGGAGAGCTTTGTCTGCTGTGCTGATTCAGCACTTGCCCTGTGCCTCACCGAGATCCCATGCTGAGGCCCCGCGCTGGTGTTTAGGATGTTCGTCCACCGGAACAGAAGAAAAAAAAAGGCACATCAGACAAAGTCCAGACAATCAACACGTAGACACTTTGGTGTCTGGCAAAGGTGTTTGTGTCTCTTTCAGGCTTGTGTTGACTGAGCTGTTAGCAGTGGTCGGAATATGTGTTTTTGTTGTACACTCAGCATATATTGTATGTCTGTGTAGCTTTTGTAGATTGAACTATGACAATGCAGTGTTAGCTCGCTCTGCTGTAACCCTGCGTTTCTGCATAGCATCGTTTTAACATGTAGAAGAGGTCTGAAGAAGGACAGTCCAAGCACACTTTATCACTACCTTTTTATAACTGTAAGACTTTGATAATTTGAATACAATGAGCATATTTCATGTTGTTGTTTTGTTTAAGATTTAAACAGGAAGTCACACAGATGAGTATTATTCTTATCTAATTGTTGTTCATTTGTCTAAATGTCATTTTCATGTTTTCTAAATGGTATGCTAATTCCTTTTTCTTCGTTGTCACATTTCTTCATGGAGATAACCACCTATAATGGAAAGGCATCATCGCTGACGGGACGTTTGTTCGATTTCTACTAACTTTCTTTTTTACCTGCAAAGAATTCTGTTTGCTTGTTTTAATCTGCATAAATTAAAAGTGCTTCATATACTGTTACCAGTGTTTGGAGTGTCTCCGGTCCAGAGAGGGTGGGGCGGGAGAATGGCTGCGATGGATGGCCTTCCACATACTTTTGCAGTGACACAATCAGTTTCTTTCGGAGCACTGCTCTCCGTCAGCTTTTAACCTGATGGGGAAAATTTTGTCCTTGTAATTAATCACCTGCACAGAAGTGCTGATACCACTGATCCCAGAGCAGTATCAGGCAGCCAGGAAATCAATCAGTGTTTACCTTGACTTGATGTGCACTGTATCTTAAACTACTGTCAGGGTCGGCCAGGGTCCCGCCGTGTTTAGGGAAGCATTGATGTCAGTCATGTGTTATTGAAAGGGATGTCTGTTCGGGTCCATTTGCAGTAGTGTGGCAGCTCTGTGGCAGTTTCAAGTTTCTTCTTAAATAACTAACATACTATGCACTTCCTTCTGACCTGAAGATGACCCTCTGCCTGTGTTGCTGTACAAAACACATCCTGTTAACCAAGGCATGCTCGCACACGCACACACACACACACACACACACACACATACACACACACAGACACACACACGCACACACACATACACTCACACACACGCTCGCACACACACACACACAGACACACACACACACAGACACACACACACACAGACACACACACGCACACACACACACACACACACACACACACACACACACACACTCACACACACACACAGACACATACACACACACACGCACACACACACACACACAGAAACACACACACACACACATACACTCTCACACACACGCTCGCACACACACACACACACACACACACACGCAGACACATATGCATGCCTGGATCAAGTGTATCATCTCACATGTAAACCCAAAGTTGGATTACCGCCCATCAGGAGTCTGTGCAGTCGCTGTGTCGCCATCCAGCTGAGGGTCCAATCAGGAAAACAAAGATCATGAAAAGGAGAGAACTGTTGCAGTAGTGGCGCCACAGTGTTACACAGGACACCCTGAGAACTGTTACAGTAGTGGCGCCACAGTGTTACACACCCAGAGAACTGTTACAGTAGTGGCGCAACAGTGTTACACAGGACACCCTGAGAACTGTTACAGTAGTGGCGCCACAGTGTTACACAGGACACCCTGAGAACTGTTACAGTAGTGACGCAACAGTGTTACACAGGACACCCTGAGAACTGTTACAGTAGTGGCGCAACAGTGTTACACAGGACACCCTGAGAACTGTTAAAGTAGTGGCGCCACAGTGTTACACACCCAGAGAACTGTTGCAGTAGTGACGCAACAGTGTTACACAGGACACCCAGAGAACTGTTACAGTAGTGGCGCAACAGTGTTACACAGGACACCCTGAGAACTGTTACAGTAGTGGCGCCACAGTGTTACACACCCAGAGAACTGTTACAGTAGTGGCGCAACAGTGTTACACAGGACACCCTGAGAACTGTTGCAGTAGTGGCGCCACAGTGTTACACACCCAGAGAACTGTTACAGTAGTGACGCCACAGTGTTACACAGGACACCCTGAGAACTGTTACAGTAGTGACGCCACAGTGTTACACACCCAGAGAACTGTTGCAGTAGTGACACGACAGCGTTACGCACCCTGAGCCTTCGCAAGTGCAGCTGTCTCCCTTCTCTACTGATCTAAACCTCATTCTCCGTTTCCATCTCAGTGCACGTGTTTTCAATGCCCCGTCGCTTCCATGTCTTCAAACATTGCTCCTAGGAAGTTCAGCTTTGTTCTTTGGCATCCAGCTATGCAGCCTGAAACTGCAGTGTTTCATGAAGAAAAAGTCAGAACTGCTGTTTGTGATACGCATTCGTAACATCCCAGAAGGGACTTCACAGGTTATTTTCATCATTCCCAAATACCTGGACCAAGCATAAACAATTCTGCAATATCACGTATAACTTTAAACAATTAAGAATGTGTATGGGAACTCCTTTATGGGGCAGGCACGTTGAGGGCCTGTGGATCTGTTATTAACGTACATGTTACTGAGACACAGGCCAGCCAATACCTGGTTTAGCTTCCCTTTAGGATATCCACCTGAATCACACATCCATTTCTGCATTTCCTGCCCTGTAGTGCTTGTTGACTCTGAAAATATCAATGTAACAACAGTTAATGCTTACTGAAACTGTTCAAGGGTAAACCACAGTTTGTAAAACTACATGCTGTGAGAGCGCTTTGGAATAATCTGGATTTCTGCATGAATGCCTCCTAAAGTGGGGTCTGATCTTAATAAAAATAAATAATGTTTTTTTCAACAAACAGCACACACAGTATTTTACACTGTAATGCCTTATTGGAACAATTGGTTCAAATCATTAAAGTAACAAGTACAAAGAACAAGAGCATTCATGAGAGTTAAGTGTTCTGTTCAGGTGTTCTAGTTGGGTTTTCAATTCAGGTGTCAGGTGCTCTATTCAGGTGTTCTATTCAGGTGTCAGGTGTTCTATTCAGGTGTCGGGTGTTTTGTTCAGGTGTTCTATACAGTTGTCAGGTGTTCTATTCAGATGTCAGGTGTTCTATTCAGTTGTCAAGTGTTCTATTTGGGTTTCTATTCAGGTGTCAAGTGTTCTATTCAGGTGTTCTATTCAGGTGTCAGGTGTTCTATTCAGGTGTCAGGTGTTCTATTCAGGTTTCTATTCAGGTGTCAGGTGTTCTATTCAGGTTTCTGTTCGGGTGTCAGGTGTTCTATTCAGGTGTCAGGTGTTCTATTCAGGTTTCTATTCAGGTGTCAGGTGTTCTATTCGGGTTTCTATTAAGGTGTCAGGTGTTCTATTTAGGTTTCTATTCAGGTGTCAGGTGCTCTATTCAGGTTTCTATTCAGGTGTCAGGTGTTTTATTCAGGTGTCAGGAGTTCTATTCAGGTGTCAGGTGTTCTATTCAGGTTTCTATTCAGGTGTCAGGTGTTCTATTCAGGTTTATTTTCATCTGTCAGGTGTTCTATCCAGGTGTTCTATTCAAGTGTCTGGTGTTCTATTCAGGTTTCTATTAATCTGTCAGGTGTTCTATTCAGGTTTCTACTCAGGTGTCAGGTGTTTTATTCAGGTGTTCTATTCAACTGTCAGGTGTTCTATTCAGGTGTCACGTGTTCTATTCAGGTTTCTACTCAGGTGTCAGGTGTTTTATTCAGGTGTTCTATTCAACTGTCGGGTGTTCTATTCAGGTGTTCTATTCAGGTGTCAGGTGTTCTACTCAGGTTTCTAATCAGGTGTCAGGTGTTCCATTCAGGTTTCTACTCAGGTGTCAGGTGTTTTATTCAGGTGTTCTATTCAACTGTCGGGTGTTCTATTCAGGTGTTCTATTCAGGTGTCAGGTGTTCTATTCAGGTTTCTACTCAGGTGTCAGGTGTTTTATTCAGGTTTCCACTCAGGTGTCACACATTGTGGAAGCTCATGAGAGTGAAAAGGTTTACAAATGGATTTCTTACACTTAGGCCTTGTTAACAAAGTCTATAATCAGGCAAAGTTCAGGTAGGAGAAAAGCTGCTCTCTCTCTGGGCCTAACACTGATGTGAGGACACACCAGCGAATCCTTAAACAGGTGACACGTGATGACAGGATACTATGACGGACAGCCTCTGCTCGCCAAACAAAATGTTTGCTCTTAAGTTTGGTCTTAATACCACATGAATGTTGCTTGACAGTAATGGAACAATATTCCTTGGACACCTGAGGTTTAAACTAGTTTAAATTGGTTGGTATACACACAGTCATGAAATACCACAGACTGAAACCTCTCTATTGCGACGCCAGCCAGAGGGAGTGCAACAGTGTAAAGAGTCTCTGCTGCTTCTGCATCTGGCACTAGCTGAGGGAACAGCAGATTCTAATATATGTCTGGATATAGTAAAATAGAACGTCCACCCATTTGGTTGTGATGCAAAAGAGGTCGAGTCATTAAGAGAGTGCCTTAAAGTGACTCCACTGACCATAGTCCCATGGTCCAGCACTACAGGGGAACACTGGACAGGCCGCTTGAGCAAGACATCCTGTAATAAACACAAACTGCAGACCAACACACCTCCATCCTTCTGTGAAGGTCTGATCAGCAGATGCACCTATCGCTTCAGTTGATGTTGCTGTTACACATTAGGGGTTATTTTCATGCAGAAGTCATGAGAACGTCCCTTGGTGTGTCTGCCTGTAAGACATGTTGGACAGCAGTGTGGTCCATCACCTCTGTCCTGCTGTTTGTGCTCAGCATATGAGGTGGTGCTATGCGCAGGACCTCCACCTCGATGTCAGAGCCCCTGCTCCGTTTGGTCTCCCGGGCCCATTGGCAGCTGGGTGGAGACCCACGCCCCAGTCTTCATGGAGTCTGACAGCTGCAAACACTCCTCCTCCTCCTCCTCTCCACGAAACCCTCCATCGTTTACCGCAGTAAAGGTTTTCGGTTCAGATTGAGGCAGAAATATGATGTGGCTAACCTGAAACTGCAGTAGTATCAGTTTCACAAGTTTTAAAAGCGCAAAGCGAGTTATTTCAAGAACGTGAAAGTGAGATTGAAGGTATGTTTATGTTCAGTTTATTTCACAGCTTCAAGTAAAACACTGTACAACCTTGAAGGTTTATTAAACTTAAACTGTCTCTCTCTTTGAAATTCTTACTCAACACGTTCATGCCTTTGCCCGTCATCTCAGTGAATCGTATTTGCTCACGCTGCGCGTGACGTCACACACATGCCAAAGATTCCTGTCTGATGGTGAAATTTGGTGCACGTTTACAGTGAGCCCGAGGTGCCCAGGCTGGCACGGCCTTCCCCTTCTCTCGCTGCACTCTTCTTTCTCTCCTTTGTTTTCTCCACCTCTTTCTCTTTCCACTCAGAGTTAAAGGAAGGACACCGTTTCCTTGTATTCATCACTTCTGTGACGTCCCCCAATGAAACGTTTCCACATAAGCATGTTCTTTCGGGACGTGTAAATCATGAACGGAGTTCAGCAGATCTCCTGCTGGATCCATCTCCTCAGACGTTGAGCTTTCATGGTAAAGGGGGAGGCTTTTGCAGGGCTGTGGACTGTCTGTTACAGTCAGCAGTTGACAGCAGCTGCTTCCCTACACAGCAGGTTATTTTTTATCTGCGTTGGCAGTATCTTAAAGAATGTTGTAACTTAACATTTTACTTGCCATTTAAAGTCTATGATTCCTAAAGCTATTAATGACAACATTATTGTCGTTGTACCGGGCCTGAGCATTGTTTTGCGTTGTTTTCACACTGTCGTTAATAATACCTGGTCATTACCGCTTTGGACAAATGCGTGTTTCCTAGTGTTGCAGTTCATAATGGATATTGGTGTATAACAGAAATGTCAGCAGATGAGAAGGTCTCCACATGGGTATGCATCATGTGTGTATGCATCGCAGTCTCCAACGGCCATGCAGACCTATAGTTTCACCTGCCGATCTTCACTGCAAACACGCAGTGTCTCCTCTGCTCTCGAGACTAGCCTCCTATGTTCCTCTGAGCCTTGCTGATATGAAACACAAGCACCTTTCCTCAGCTCAGCCTCAAACAGTGTGTCAGACGTATAATGACTGAAGATTGAAGACAGAAGTCCCTGACGTTTGGACTTCTCGTCTGGTCGTCTAGTCACTTTCACTCATCACAATGTATCTGTCCTTAAACCCCTGAGTGGAATAACGACTTGACAAGTGCTGTCCAGCTTCTGGGGTTCAGGACAGGTCTCGTCTCTGTAAGTCTGCACTGGACCTGCGTGATGGATGACGTGGGCGTTGGCTTCGTGGGTTTGGTCCCATGGTGAGAGACAGACCAATTTCATACAAAAGCAGGTTCACTCTGCCTTGTAGACACTGGGCGTCCAGTCCTGTCAGGTGCACAATAACACTCAGTCTGACATCGGATAACACTGGAACCGCTGAGTCCAAGTAGAAAGGACGAGAAAACCTTGGAAGAATGTAGGAGTTGTGTGTGTGTGTGTGTGTGTGTGTGTGTGTGTGTGTGTGTGTGTGAGGGGGTGTTGGGTGTGTGTGTCTGTGGGAGGATGGGCTTGTGTGTGTTCCAGTAGTCATGGTCCTAAGCTGTACTGAGAATGCTAGCTCCCCTCCTCACAAACACACACACCACTGTCATGACATCTGGGGCTGCAGGTGGTTCAGATGCAGAAAGCCACGACTCAGATCACTGGAAATCTCCTTCTCCTCCAGCCAGACTTGCCTGCCAATTCCCAGTCAAGCTCTGCCACTGTTCATCAGCAGCTGCTCCGGCCAGCGTTTCTCTCTCTCTCCGCCCCTCTGAATCCAAACAGTTGTGCTCTGTCCTCAGTATCAGCCAATCCCATGAGCTCCATGACAACTCTACACCTCCTGCTTCTCCAACTCCATCAATGAGGGGTTTGTCAAAAAACTCTCAGCTGCCCTCTACAATCCCCACCACCCCACTATGGGATTCATCTCGCCTGCTGAGAGAAACAGAGGTTGCTGTTGTAAGCAGGAGTGATATAGAGAGTGCTGGGGAAAAGAATTTAACAGAGAGGATAAACACATTATTAGGAGTCTTCTGAAGAAGAGTTTTCCTAACTGAATCGGAAACCTGCCAATAGCTTGTGTTTCCTATTTAAATTTTATTCAGATGTTGTTATTTACTGTTATTGTTTATTGTTGTTGTACATCCAGGTGATCCCAGCAGCAAAGACAAAACATTTAATCAGTTTTGTTTGTCCCAAAGCTGCTGTATGTTTTTGTCTTTAAACACGTAGCCTTTCTCTCAGCTCTGTTTAACAGCACTTGGAGCCCCGTGGGTCACCACAGGACAGGTGAGCGAGTGATGCTAATGTCCCCTTCTGTTTGTGTGGTCCCCCACACACACTCTGGGTTGGCATCTCTCTCAGTCGACAGTAAGAGAGGTGAGAACTGAGCTCTCTTCGAGCATCCCCGCACCTCAAGCATGGCTCCCAGCAATGGGGTCGAACCCTTCTTGGCTTCCGATGCCAAGCTACGAGCCATCAGTGAGATTTCTACGAGCCATCAGTGTGATTTCTCTCAAATCCATCAGCACACTCTGGCATCTAGGAGTGTCTTCAAGGTGATTTATTTGGTATGAGTAACATATTAAACTTAGTTCAACAGCAGGATTCTGAACTGTGATTGAGACATAGGAGGACTTCCTGCGATCGTAAATCAATGGGACATGCCGTCTGAGTGTTCTCATCACTTTCAATGTCTTTCACAAGGAGAAAGGTCTAAATTAATTAATAAGCAATCTGTCATAGCTCTGGGCTCTAGGTCATCATTAGCATCACCCTGAAGATAAGATTTCTCCGTGATAGCTCTAGGTCAGCGTTATTGTCACTCTGAAGGTAAGATCTCTCAATGATAGCTCTAGGTCAGTGTTAGCATTACCCGGAAGGTAAGATCCCCACACGATAGCTGACATTTAAACTATGGGTCACAACCTTCTCTTGATATCCGACAAGCCGATTCAAGACCTCAATAACAATTCCCTTCCACTTTAAAGTTATGGTTGTTACATTTTCAGACATTCAGACAGTTTCCTGGGGAAGGGCAGATTGATGTAGGCTTTTAAATGTTCTGATCTGATCTCTAAGATCTTTAGGAGAATAAACAGCAGCCTAAAGGAAAAACAAAACCAGCAAAAAAGTTTTGGTACTATTTATTCACCCAAATGGTTTTGGGAGAACGGCCTTTGGTGACTTTGATGAACTTTGATGAAATGTGGTTTTGGATCATCTGTGTGAATTTACAGCTGGACAAACTCTGCATTCGTCTGCATTTCTCCTCTGGCAAAATTTAGCACCATATCAAGAAACAAAGGCTGCTTAGAAAGTCCATTTTGTTGTAGGTAAGAAAATAAGGTTCAGTCTGTTGCCTCTGGGAGCTTTCTCGAGAAAGACCACGTAATCTGACCATATGTTACACACTTCTGTATTGCTTTGTATCATATTGCGCAGGGCTCATTTTGTGAGACCTTGGGTGGGAATCCCATTCCCTGTGGCTGAAAAAGGACAAAGCCTACTTACAAAGCAGAGAAGAAAAAGAAATCTATCCCACTCCCAGGGAGCTAATCCAACACAAACAGCAAAGGAAGCATCTACGAGGGAAACATCATCCTGTGGCCGATCAGACTCTGAGCTTGTCCTGAGCTTGTGCCTTTTTCAGCTTCACTCGCAGAGATGATTGCCTGGCTGGACGCCATGACATTTATCTGTCACAGAACATTACAAAGTCAAAACATTCCACAGTGCAAACACTACGTCATGCACCATCACTGCAAGTCTCCGATGGGGCGGGAGTGCAGAGTTTTGTAGTCTGTGCCGGGTGTGACATAATTCATCACCATAGTAACCACCCCGGGCCTCGGAGTCTCCAAACAACCCGTACACTGTTTGACAGGTTGCAGGCAGAAACAGGTCATGGGATTTTGGTGGGGAGTTAAATAATATATAGTTGTAGCAAGCAAACATATATATATATATATATATATATATATATATATATATATATATATATATATATATATATATATATATATATATATATATATATATATGACTAACAGAACATGTGTGTCTCTGTATGTATATATATTTTTATTGTTTATCGGTTGTTATAGCAACCGAATATCAGTTATATATATGGGCAATGTGGCACTGTTCAAAATTCAAAAATACCATCAGAACATGTAGCATGTGTGGATGCGTTGGTTCGTTGAGCTCAGTGCCCTCATCACTACAGCTCTGCTCCAGAGTCAGAGAGAAATGTTTCTGTCTTACTAACTCTAAACCTAAACCTAACCCTAACAAAGTGTATGTGTGTTTGTATACGCACAAGTTGTACCATTAAAGTTTTTCAGTAGCTACAGAACATTTATCAACAGACTCCGACAGCTCCATCTCTGTTATCTTTCAGGGACTGCTGTGCTGAAATGAGACTTTAGTTACTGCTGTTTTTGTTCTTCTTCTTCTTCTTTTACTTCTTCTTCTTCTTCTTCTACTTCTTCTTCTTCTTCTTCTACTTCTTCTTCTTCTTCTTTTACTTCTTCTTCTTCTTCTTCTACTTCTTCTTCTTCTTGTCGATGCTGTTGCTGTTGTTTCAGAAGCATTTGGATTTGGAGCGCCTCTGCCAGGCTTTGTTCCGAAGTTTGATTAATGACCACACACTACATCTGTTGCTCGAAAGACACTGGATTGCCTTTAACAAGAGGAAGTTGGAGTCAGAATGGACTTAATCACTGAGCAGCTGGCTGTAGCCCCGACACGGAGACACTACAGAGACCAACACTGTACACAACCACGCCAGGCACTGCTGTGCTAATGTGCCTGCTAATTGGTACTCAGTATTTAGGAGTCATTTTCTTTCCCCAGTCTCTGTGCAGAACCACACCTTTCTTCTGCCCCAACAAATGTTCAATGCATTTAGATACAACCACACAAACATTCAATGTTAAAGCTCATTTGTTGTTATAAGCAGGCATTTACTTAAGTCGATATTGTATAGTAGCACTGTAGAAAAGACAGTAACACCTGATAGAATTCAGTTATTCATTGCCAAACGTGCATATGGACACATGCAGAATACATAAATCCCACAGGAAGTTATGACTCCCAAAATCAATTTTCATTGTCTGTTTTCTGTCTGGACAACCTATTAACCTATTAAAAAACAACCTCTACCAAAGCTTCTGCATAAGACAGGAACTGATGTGTTTTCCTGGGAAAAATCCCTTTCATTTGAGCGCATCCAATTAAATTTATGAGTGGCTTTAATGAGTTCTGAAATGAGTTATTGATCGCTTACACATGCGCTTCAAGCAAACACTCTATGCAAAATTCCACAAAGTAAATAAATAAATGTGGTTAGATATTGAATTGCAATAGTTTGCCTAGACAATTTCATCAAGTGCTTAAAAGTGAAGGTCACAGTCCGAGTCTTATAAGACACCCTGGTGGCAATATTCCCTCCAATGGCATCCAGTTCACTGATAACATGCAAACACACACACACACAAACATCGCACACACCCACACAAACACACCAGCAGATATCTACTTTGAGAAATTACTTCAGTCTGCATTCATTAACCGAGAGAGTCATCATAAGAAAAACCACCAGCCACACAAGACCACTAACATTCTCGCCATGCATTTATCACTATTGTTAGGAGGTAACCTGCGTTTGGTCAACACAAGTCTTGGAAAAATGCTGTCAAGACCTTAAAATCTTTTCATGAAGTCAAACTACAAGTTTAACTACATGAATTCTTTGGTCAGAGGTTTCGGACAGATAATAGAAGATAAATGGAATGAAATGGGAAGCTTTAGCCCAGTCCTTTCTGTGGGAAATCCAGGATTGTACGGAAGAAGGATGCCAGTAATTATCTTCCCTTTTCTTAGTCATTTTAGGGACCTGAACTGACTTTTCAGCAGAAGGTCAAGCAAAGTTAAAGTGAGTTCCAGAAAAGCATGAATGATTGTGGAAATGTCAGTATTGTTCACAGATTCTCTAAATAAAGTGAACATATAAGTGATGACTGTACTGAATTATATGTAGAGCACACTGAATTAGAAGATATGCGGGAATGATCTGGATTAGCGGATGACTGGCTCCAAATCATCTTTCTCTGCAGCAGCCTTCACTTTGTGGATCTTCTGAGGTGTTTTTTCTCCAGTTTTTAACTGTAAGAATGACGTTAATTTCAGAATAAGATGAGATGTATTCTGAAGACCCTGCTTCTCTCATACAGTGACCTTAACTATTATTAGAACCATTAACATGGACCCTAATATGCACAATGTTTATAAGAACTGCTGGTATATTCCTCATGTCACACTCTTTCTGCTGGCATGTTCTGCATTGGTTCCTCGTGCGTTTATGTAATGCTTTGCACTGGTGTGTCTGCACAGTGTGTGCATGCGCATAATCACATCCCCATTTATTTAGGGTTCACTCTGTGTTCAGTGTGACCTGATTTTCCCCTCAGGAATAAAACAAAGTCTGTCTAGCCTCCTACATACCCTGACCCGTCTGTGTGCTTATGGGGCGGTGAAGACCCCGAGTGGGTGGCATTCCACATTAGCAGGTGTCAGAAAGCAGGATCCATACACACTACTGCTAGGGCTGTGAAAGATACACCTAGACCCTCACGCGTCACCAGGAGTTATTCCACGCACTTTTTTTGGAGGGGGGGCTAGACCGACTGACTTTTGACCAGGCGTTAGGGTAGAGGATCAGTTTCTCAGGAGAGGAACTGAGCTCAGATGAGATTTGTTTGTATCCTCAGTAATTCGCAGCCCCCTGATTCTATCCAGGAAGCACTTTTTCTCTCTTTGTCTGTGTTAACGCTGGCTACAGGCCAGAGCCGGACACCGGAGGCCGTGCCTTATTGACAGCTCATCTGGAAAGCAACGGACGCAGCAGGTGTTCTATCATGGTGAAAACGCATTCAGCACTCTTTCGTCTTTGAGGAACGACTTGTCTGTTTTCACTTGCTTTCTGTTTCCTCCACTTGAACTTAGCATGTTCAAGGACATCACTCACTTGTCTGTTCTCGTGTGTTTGTAAATGTGCAGTTTCACAAACAACCACATGGAATGACACAGGTGTCGAGCTGTGAGTGACTCTAAACAAGCAGATTTGGTATAAATGTCTCAGTGAGAAAGATTGTAAGGAATCTAGTTGAGCGTGCACAATAGCTGTATGTTGTTGGATTTATTAGTTTTCTTATGTGAAGGAGGGGGGGTTGTTTTGGGGGGCGTTGTTTTTTTGTTTTTTTGAATAAAAAATTTGTCCTCATTTTCTTCCCTCTTGTCAATGGAACCTCGAATGCCACCGAAGGGAAATACATCTTGTACAGAAATGAGATGCCACCCAAATGAAAACAGATTGGGAGTGCAACCATGCAACCCTCTTGGTCCTCCATTATAGAGATGGCGGGCTGAGAGCACAAGACAGATGAGACCATTCATTTTCAGCGCTGAGTGCCCTCACCGCACGAGCTGAGCGCACCACGGCTGCGCTGTGAACACAGCGTCCGTTCGAGCTTCTGGATGCCGAGGTTAGGGATATGATGATTATAACGGGTAGTGGAAAAAAGACTGATGGAAAGAAATCCAGTTTTATTTCATCTTCAAAAATATTTTGAAATTGTCGTGAGAGAGGGTCTAAATGTAAACAACGCTTTCCCGCTGATGTTAATGTCAGTGTTGCTCAGTGCTGTGCCTTTCTGGAAGTGAGCGTTATTTTTAAAATCCTTTTGTTGTTTCCTTTCTTTTTGTCTTTGTTTATGTCCATATATATATAGATAGATAGGTTTTTTTTGGCAATTATATTGTGGGGTTATTAAAGATGGATACATAAATGTGTTGCTTGGCTGATCCTAAAATTAGAATGTCACACTTCTGGAAGGAAGATCTGTACCATCTGCATGGGCTAGAGAGGAAAATTCATGCGTCATTAGAGGAAACACTCCACGCCATGACCACAAAGACCCTCTGAAAAAGCCTCTCTGACCCTCTGAAACAGCCTCTTTGAAACAGCTTCTCTGAAACAGATTCACTGAAACAGCTTCTCTGAAACAGACCCTCTGAAACAGACCCTCTGAAACAGCCTCTCTCAAACAGACTCTCTGAAACAGACCCTCTGAAACAGACTCTCTGAAACAGACTCACTGAAACAGCTTCTCTGAAACAGACCCTCTGAAACAGATTCTCTGAAACAGACTCTCTGAAACAGACTCTCTGAAACAGCCTCTCTGAAACAGACCCTCTGAAACAGACCCTCTGAAACAGCCTCTTTGAAACAGCTTCTCTGAAACAGACCCTCTGAAACAGACCCTCTGAAACAGACTCTCTGAAACAGACTCGGCACTCATTCCGCGTTCGTTTAGCGCATGCTAGCTAATGTGTGCTCCCCTGAATCAGTGCACAAACACTTCGTAGATAGAAAGCTGTCTGATTAGAGTTTCATCACATTAAGAAAATAATTATTCTTTTAATTGCTGTCATGTAAGGTAGCCTTTGGGCGTCTGAGCAGGGAACACATCAAAGTCCCATTTGCTGCTTCTGGCTTAATGGCTGTCTCCTCTTTGATGGGTCATTATCATATCGAGACAGGCTTCTGTGTTTTTCCTTAAATGTTGCCTCAGATTTATCTCATATGGATTGCTTTAAGATATGAAAGTACTGATGTGTCGCCCAGCAGAGCATAAAGCCAGATGAATGTTCTGGTAATCTCAGCAATCTGAGCCGTGCTAATAAACCTTTTAAACATGTCACAGCTCTCGCAGGATTAGTATTTACTTTGATTATAAGACTCATCAATCTTCTGTAAACAATGCCGTCGATTTAATATTTGATCATCACAAAGTCATCAGAGCATCTTCCTGTGTGCTTAACACAGAGGTTCATTCATAATTCCTCTGATGATTTTTTTTTGTTAGCCAGCAATAAAGCTTTGAACGTGTGGCTCGTGGCTTAAGCATGAGTGTTTAGCGGCCCAAATCGATAAATGAAGGAGCCGCAGGACAAAAGACGACGTCCGTGATTTGTTCACATCACCTCTGCTTGGTTCAGTAAGAGCAGCTGAAAATAGGTCTCGAATAAGCAACCTTCTGATGTTTTACTAGCCTATATTATAAAAATGCCTCGGGGCAAGGAAAAAATCTTTTTCCTGAATGGAGTGGAATGGCTGAATGGAAATGAGAGAACAGATCGTTGGCACACAAGAACGACTTTGCACAGTGTGATGAGAACAGATCATCTTTAGTGAGGTGAGTTTAAGAGTGTGTGTGTGTGTGTGTGTGTGTGTGTGTGTGTGTGTGTGTGTGTGTGTGTGTGTGTGTGTGTGTGTGTGTGTGTGTGTGTGTGTGTGTGTGTGTGTGAGATGCTGATAGCTACCAAGACACCCCACAGTAGAGTAAAGTGAACCCCAGTGGACGGACCTGCTGCTGAGGCAATGCTTTAGAGACAATTTAACAAAGATTTATTATGTGATGGGAAACAAACATGATTCACTTTAGGGTGCACATGGGGAAAATAATTACGTTTTAGTCCACGTTTCTAAGTGAGTAAGCGCCAACTAGCAGAGGACATGAGGGAAGGTTCTCATGCGCTCATCTGTTTCCCCCAGAGCTGTTTCTCCAGTCACTTGGACCACCGAACCACAAGAAGAGACGAGAACATCAGAGCACTTGACATCATTGCTGGTGGTACCCTCATGCTCACCTGATGCACAGCTGTGTGAAGCCCGCATTTAATGCACGATTGAACCCTTTGTTGGATTATCCTGGATTGTGTTTAATCCAGGAGTAGCAGTTTTCACAGTAATCCTGGTATATCTGGAGCCTGTAGAGCTCTACCACCTGTTTTTATTCTGTCACAAGTAATTAAGGGCAATTGTACATTAATCCAGGCTATGCCCCCTTTACAAATTGGGCTTTTAAAATATTTTATACTGAAAAATCTGTAAAAGAGAACTTTAGCAAAAGAAATATTTTGTGACAGAAAATCTCATACAGTTTCATCTAGAGGTGTTTCAGAAGATGTCATCTAGAGAACTCTACAGGTCTACACACACACACACACACACACACACACACAAACACACACCCACACACACCCCTTCCCTCTTTAGTTTGGCAAATGATATGTGTATTCGAACCAACCATTTCAGCCAACACTCGTCTGTTCATTTTCCTGGCCTAGTCAGTCCCAAACACACACAAACACACACCTGTCCCATTACCTGACTTTGAGTGCTTCACTCTTATTTGGTTTCATGATAAAACTGAGGTGTACATGACTTCTAGCCAGATAAATTCTTCATTTGAATTTACAGGTATTCTCTCATCATTTAACTACCACTATGCCGTTTAAGGTGGGTTATGTTAAAGCAGGTCAAAGTCCTTTAGATGACTGATTAAAAGCTTGGACCATATTTCTCAAATCCACCTTAAGGCCCTGTAGCATTTTCTCTCCTTACTCCAAATGCTTTATTAGCAGGACATGTCTGATCATCTTCATACTTCAGTCCAACGTTCATTGAGCACTGCAGAGTGCATAAAATAACCTCTAAATTTGACATTTTTTGTATACTGCCCCCTAACGACCATTTAGGAATTACACTTTATTTGGTGTTATCTTTGATGTCATAGATAGGACTTATTGACTATAGCGAATCATAAGCTACCTTATATTGCATATTCACGAGCTGTGAACTCATCTGCCCCTCCCACACTCCACTCACTCTGAACAGAGATGGTGCACGCACACAAATGCTCAGTGTTTGGATGCAAGTGGGGGAAAGGTCACTCTCTACATTTTATTTTTAAAAAAAGAGACCAAATCAAAATGGCTCAGATTTCTTTCTGGGGTTGAAGTGACACCCAGTTCCAGAGTTTGTCGCAGGCATTTTACTGTGGACTCATTTGAAAACGGCTCAGTGCAGCTCCGGATTTGACAGTAAACCCAAACTGAAGGCAACAGCTTTCCTGACACTTCCTAGAGGCAACATGGATGATAAGGTGGTACGTCTTTATTTTTAAATAAGTCATTGTTTTCATTTGACACTTTATACAATAATGTAGCAAGTGATGAGAATATAACTAAATGTGCACAGGCTATGATTTGCTAATTTTATGTAATTTAGCTCATATACAAATGTCATTTTTAAAAGTGCCATTGACTTTCTCACATTTAGCTCCTGCCGTGTGCTCAAAGCCTGTTCGCTAATAGAAGCTAGCTCGCTAACATTAGCTAATAACTTTAAAGTACGAGTGATCAATAAGTAATAAATAATGCACAGATGATACCACTCTAAATATGTTCTTAAAAAATGAATAAATTAACCAGAGAATATGATTATCTTCTATTTAAACACGACAGATTCCGCTGTTGACCGAGACCCCTAACAGCCTTTCACCTCTTCAGGTTCCGACAATTAAAGTCGAGTTGATGTGATCCTACTTCCTGCGCCACACTGACTAAGTGGGGGGCTACGTTTGACACTGAGGCTGTCAATCAATCTGTGGTGCCCACACAGCAGAATGGTAAATGGCACCAGAGAAAAAAGAAATTTATTGAAAAATATTGAAAGATAACTGGAAAATATAACTTTTCTTTGCGGAAATATTTATTTTTCACAGATTAAAAATAAACAACTGCGCATGCATGGCCTTTAATATGCTTATGTAAACTACTGGTCTTATTTGGCTATGCTGATAAAGAGACCATGAGTAATTTTAGTAAAAACTGTCAATTAATACGGAAAATGTAAATGTACATACAAAACAAACCCAAAGTATTTAAGGGTGTGATCATATTCTATGAATACATGAAAATATAATTATTGTTGCAAAAATAAACTTATGGAAGGAGTACTATTTCAAAGCTGATTATAAAGAAATGGGAATCATGTCTAATTTTTCCTAATGGCATGCTGGAATTACCAGATGATTTAGTGCATATTATTATCTATGTTTTCAAGTTAAACACCAGACTATGGAATCCTGAGCTGCTAACAGGGAGCTACACTTTCTGTCACACATTCCTACCCAGTTCTGTACATCATCAGTAGCACGTTGTAATAATAATGACTAGACTGTTACCAGCTCAAGAGATTCTTTTACAGCAAACACTGCTTATATGTGTGATTTGGTCATCTTATGGCCTGCATGCATGAACCCATGTTTCATTTCGTCTTCCACAAAGCTCGTGTGAAATGGACACCCTACGGAGTGTCTATCTAGCACATCCCTTCTACTCATGGCCCTCCTCATCTCCTGTTGCAAATGTAAACTGAAGGAGAAAAGAGGCATCCCCACTGTGCAAATCGATACGAAATAAACAGCGAGGGGGGGGGGGATCAAGTCGAGAGGTTGATGCCTCAAGGCCGTTTGTGAAGCCTGCCGCCATCGGACTCGAGCTGCCTGATAAATCCCGCAGCTCAGCGCATGAGAGCTCCTTCAGTTCCTCTCAACTCTCCGGATGCCTCACGAATGCAAAACAAAGTGTGGGACGTGACGGTGAATCGTCGGTGCTCCACAGATTACGAATACGCAGAAGAGCGGTCCCTGTTCATCACGCGCCTGCTCTCCAGCGTAGCTCTGCGTGTCCCGCTTGGCTATAAACAAATCAAGCCACGGCTCAGACTGTCAGCCCGCTGCACGCTGGAGGCAAAGTGCGCTTCAGAAAGGCCTGCTGGGACTACTTCCAGCTACGCTGAGGATCTGGGCGGCACGCGCGCCACACAGCTCGATATAACTCATCTCATCTCCATTAAATGCCAATTAGCAGGTCTGATTTCTTTTCGCTTAAGTAAACGGGGATCTTAAGCCACAGAAGGAAGTTTCCTGAGGACAGCGAGGCATTGGCAGGGCTGCGGTGAAAGGCTTTAGAGGAAAGAAGGATGCTGGAACAAGACCCCAGGAGGGCTGCAGGCTATCCCAACAAACTGGGTCAGGTTACTACCACTCACAGTGCCTTCCAAGATCTGGTTTGTGAATGTGCTCGACTTTTAGACTCGTGAGTTTTTTCATGCATTTTTATCATTATGATCATTTTTTTGCCCCCTCGTTCTTACCGAGCCTGCTTGCTCCTCAGATCCCGCACTGACACTGAACACCCTACGCCCCATCACATAGTAAATCATCATTCATTCATGTTTCCGTGTTTATTGAGTTGTTGAGACAACGCAAATGTACAAGGCAGCGTTCAAGTGAATAGTTCAAGTGCAACCAATGTCCACGACTTCAGTTGAAAATCTAATGGATTTTAACTTCCCAGTGTGTCTGGAGTCCAGTGTTATTTGAGGATATTTCTGAACACACAGTACGATGTTGATTTTATCCCCCTATTTCACTAACTGACCGGGGACGTGATTAAATGTTAATGGGTTTTTCTTTCTTTTCTGGTGCCTGGTTCTGGTCAGCATAACAGGAAGCTCACAGAAATCTGGATGCTGGGAAAGATTAAAGTGCAGTGTAATCTTTAATTGCTTTGTTGGGTGCTGCTCTCAGCAACGTTCCTGGCATCTCATTCCATCCGTGTCTTCCTGATCCGTACGCCATTTGTCATATCGTCCTGCCAAGGCCCTGGATCGTGTGCCAGCCATTAGCATTCTGACCTCTGCAGGTCATAAGACGAAAATACATCAGAAGGCTACGGCCATCCCAGATCGATGGCACCCCGGGATCGTGCCAAAGGGCAGGGAGGAGGCAGCTAGCACTGCAAAACCGCTATGGCATCCGCTGCATAAATATCCATGTCAGGATAATAGCACTGGCCTGATATACTGCTGCAGAACTAGCCTGCCTTGCAGAACGTGCCAGGAAGCAATTCTGTACCGTATTTTCCACAAACTTGGGTGAGGGATTTTTACTCTCTTTTTTTCTCCCACTGCTCCTTTTATTAGTCACAAGCCAACAGTGACATCACGAAATTCCTCCAAAGTCACCCGGAGTGCCACTGTGAACACAGGCACACGCAGTTTTCCCTGATGGAGACTGACGGTCCCGGTGTGGTCATGTTTTGCTTGGTGGTGACTGAACATCCTTTGCAAACGCAGACCGGGGTTAGACAGGAAGGTATAAGAGAATGTATCATAAACAAAACTTCACGGAGTAGCGATTTGTTTTTAGCTGTCTAACTAATCAGTGTTTTCAGGCCCAAGTAAACCAACTCCATTTTGTTGTCTGAAAGTGAAGCAATTTCAGCATTAGATGTTTTATAATTAATGTGATGTTTATTAACAAATGTGCAAGAGAGAAGTGTGAGTGGGGTAAATTTTAATCCTAATAATTTTCTCAGACTTTCAGGCAATGTATGACAAGGCCTACAGATCTAATTTATTCATAATTTATACGACGGTTAAAACATAAACAATCATGTGACAGTTATGTGACAAATCTCTGTTGAAATTCTATTGGGTTTTTTTTTTTTCTTATTTTAGATGGCAAAAAGTTATAGTTAAAGTTATAGTTTCATTTTTCAACACATCAGAAAACAAAGTACTGACGTGTTTACTTCGGGACGTGACTGTTGTGTGTTGCAGCTCACAAACTGTGCCAGTCTGTCCCAGAGGAGATTTTCAACAAACCCAGGCCTTATCAGATGTCTGAGAGAAGGCCTTTTCAACCATCAAACATGTCTGCTCTAATGAGGTGTTTTGCAAAGAGTTAATCATATCCCAGGTTCTCTACAATACTCCTTCATGACAACCAGAAAAAGGGGAAAGGCAGAAATAACTAGACATGAATTCTCATAAATGAACTGCTTCTCAAGTTACCCAAAAGCATGCATCTGAAATCAGAATGCACTGAGAATAAAATGACTATAGAGTAAGTTAAACATCTTGCACCCTGCAGTGTAATGGTCTAACAGGATGGGCAGTGGTAGCTCAGTGGTGAAGGTGCTTGATAAGTAATCAGAAGGTTGCTAGTTTAAGTCCCACCACAGCCAGGTTTCCATTGTTGGGTCCCTGAGCAAAACCCTTAACCCTCAAGTTGTGTTCAGTCATAATTGTAAGTCACTTTGGATAAAAGTGTCAGGTAAATGTAAAATGAAGAAACAGACATTCTGTCCTCACCCTCGTAAGTGTAGCTTTGTTTCCTGCTTTTAACATTAAGGCTGCAAGATGAGAAATGTCCTTTAACCTCTGACTGAACTGAAACATTCTTGTTGAATTTTGATCTTCTCTGTGTACTCAAGTACACATAAACTTAACTGCAGTGTCAAAAGGGAAGTCTGTCCAGTGACACTTCCAGTGACCTCTATATTGATTAAATAACCTCTGTATTGATGAACACAGAAGACATTTCACACCAGAGTGAAAATATCATGTAATTGTACACTTTACTCTATATTCTAGTGCTCTTTTATTCAGTCTGATATTATGTACAAAAAGTCTTCCATCTTTGACATTGTAATACCCTCTGCCTCGACTTCTACTTAACAGACTTGGAATCTAATCCACACTTCAATCCACTGTTAGAGCATTTAACAATATATTCCCAAGTTACTGTTATTGGATAGAAAATAGTCAAAGGGAAAATTGCATAACGAGATTATTCATAATACTATCTAATAATAATAATATCTAACACTGTCTAATTTTGGTCTCCTCCCAAACAAGGGAAGATGCTTAATGAAAATTGACCCCAAATATCATAACCACTACCCTGAGTCCTCCTGAGTTATGGTGAAATGTTCTTATACAGTAACTAATGTGTTTACACTGTAGCTCCTCACCTTCCACACACCTTCACCTTCTAGCACACAGTGCGTTTTCATTATTCTGTAGGTAGGTTTTTGATCTAAATGAATACGTATCATTAAACACAATTTGAGTAAAACGTCTGTTTGTCAATATTACTTTCTATGGCTTCTGTCTTTACCAAAGCCAATAAGGCTTAACATTGAAAGGACAAATGGTCTGCTGTCCTGAATCTTAACAGGCACGGCTGACAGTTCACCGATGTGGAAAGGAAGTGTGTCATCACTTATGTGAGGACATATTTTACGTGTAATGTCTGATGGAAGTTGGACGTTGACTCCATAAGGGATTCTTATGTTCTTTAGCACAGGCAAATGGAGGTAATGCTCATCGGAGGTCGCTGTCCACAGGTGGGAGGTGGGGGGTTGACATGGAGAAGACAAATTCCTGTCACTGTGGACCTTTATAGAGAACCTCATAATTAAACTGCTTATTGGCTCTTGATGGTTCTGTGTAATTTCTGGAAACTGGAGAGACAGAGAGAGAAAGAGAGAGAGAAAGAGAGAGAGAGAGAGAGAGAGAGAGAGAGAGAGAGAGAGAGAGAGAGAGAGAGAGAGAGAGAGAGAGAGAGAGAGAGAGAGAGAGAGAGAGAGAGACAGAGCGAGAGAGAGAGAGAGACAGAGTGAGAGAGGGAGAGAGAGAGAGAGACAGAGAGAGAGAGAGAGAGAGAGAGAGAGATCCTCTTTCACTTCAGTTTGCAGCAGGTTTTCCTGCTTGACTACCCCTCCGATGGCATCAGGTCACCCGAGTCCTTATGATGAGTGTCCTTGTGCACAGCTATGAAGATACCAAGGCTGCTGCAGCCGTCTTGGTTTACGTGTACGATCACTGCAGTGTTCAGTAGGATGATATTGACACAGATGTCCGAATTCTATGCGGATTTAGCAATTTCCGTCACCCAAATCAGATAAAGAGTTACTGCTGTAATGGCCATAAAGGCTTTCGAAGGTTATTTAATCTTCTTCACTGAAGTTTCAAAATCCACGTGCAGTTAAGAAGCTTTTAACCTTAAGATACTCAGCGAGTCAGATATGGAGACAAGGAAGGTCCTTACTGAGTGCATCTTCTGAAGACGGGGTTACCTAGAGTCGCGTTTGTGATGGCTCATTCACCAGCATTTCAAAGCTGGGGTTTTTTTCCCTGATCCAGGTTGGGAGGCCCCACAATATTACTACACGGAAAACTGCATACTCGCCTGAGGCTAGACACTCCTCCTACTAAACCGTGGCCATGTGCTTTAGTAAACAGCTATGCGGTCCTTCTTTTAACAGTGAAAAGTGTGTTTTGTGTTTACTAGGTCTTCTCATACATCTTTTCACATTTAATGTATGCAAGAGGCTTGCAGATATAAGAGCGGTATCTCTTTCTGTAATACCGGTCAGTAAGCTCTGAACAGAGTGCCTTTTTTACTCCAGTGACAACAACCAATTAGCTCTTTCTCATTAGAATGTCGCACCTCCTGCCAAGGAATCACTCCTCTGTCTCCCCATGGACGCCAGTTTTTCTCAAATACTTATTAGCCCTTCTCCACATCATTAAGGGTAATAAATGCACGCAGAGAAGCCCGCCCAGTAGCTGTTGTTCCCGAACGGTGTTGGCGCTGACCCTGTTTCATAACCCTGCAGACACGTGCAGGGAGTCTAGGGTTGCGAACTCGCAGGAAGAGCGTTCCAGGGGGTTTCGCGCGCACATCAGCGGAGGTGAGAAACAAGCTTGTTATTAAGTGCAAGGGCTGGAGTGGTTCGGTGTATTCCCGTGCTCTAAACTACACACACACACCTGGAAACTGTTCTGAGACAGGAGAGCGCTCAGCATGCATGTGCGTTACAAGGGCTCTTTCAACACAGGTCACGAGTTGGACGCCGCGTCTAGCCGACAAGCGCATGGCGTCAACTGATACGTGGGTGCGCCAAAACCACAGCGAGCATCGCTCCACGAATTAAACGGTCGAACTAAGTTGAAGTGAAAGGGAACTCATCTTCACATTTTGAGTCAGCAAAAATAGTTAGGAGCTCTGCAAAGTAGCTGACGTGGGTGTAGCTCAGTAATGTGTGGTAACGCTCACATTAGTTTACTCACGGCATTAATCACATTAGTCACGTATCACCTGTATTAATCACGTGTGTGACTACCGAGTTGCTGCTGAATCAAACGCTGCCCTCTCATGCACCGTGTGTGTGTGTGTCACCAGGATTCTCGAGATTACAAGCTACACCTAACTGAGTGCGGGGATTGTCTGACGGGTCTGATAACTGCACGTTCACGACAGCAGACGCCAGCATCTTGTGCACTTCCTCCACATCTACGTTCCTTCAGTAAGCACGGCCAGTTCATTCTGAAGGCCCACTATGCTAGACAGACACAGGATTCAAATCTATGTATTACTGGGTAAGATAAACCTCCAAAGGCACTGCTGGGATGAACTCTGAACGTCAGAGCAAAGAAAAACACCATTTTACCTTTGAAAAACAAGCGCTTTTAAAAACGCCTCGGTCAAAGTGCCAGATGAGGGTGGTTTTCACGGACGCAGTGGGAATGTTACAGGGATCAATGTTAAGCACAGTGCTTATCGGAGTTAAACCGGAATTGTTCCACGGAACCCAACCTATATTTATTTTACATTCTCTCATTTAGAAAGATTTTGTTATGCTAACCCCAAAGCTCCCGGAAGAATGATTGCAGTCCACAGGGAAATGTAGTTCTTTGGGAAGCATGGACGTTCCGAACATTCCGGCTCTACATTTGTCCCAGTCGCTCACATACTCTTCTTCACTCGGCTAATTTGCTATGGCTCTTCCCAAAATCCAATTACTCATTCATTTGCATAAGCTGTTCTGGTTGTCGGAGCACTGGGGATTGTAGACCCGTGACAATCCTCATCCATCACAGAGAAGTCTTCGCTGCTAAGACATGCATGTGGCATTTTTGGCATTGGATTTCAAGGGTTTATACGATGAGAGTGGTGTTTGCTGAAGTTTCAGTATTGTTCATTTATTTTTGTAATGTGATTTTATCCAAAAATTTCAGTTCAGTAAACATGTTACTAAAATAAATTGGCAAAATGTACAAATGTATGTCCTTAAACTTATGCTAGAAATTGAATTTCTGGGCGCAAAAGCATTCTGGACACAAACGTCTGCACCAAAATACCCCTAAATTTTTAAAAAAGTGACATTCTGACTCATGTTTATAGTCAGAAAAAAAGTGTGTAGAACTTGGATGCATCTTTATTTCTTGCTGAATTACTAATAAAGTTTGGTCTTCTAAAATTATTACCATAAGTACAGTTTATCAAACCACACACCCAATTCACAATTCCATTAATTTATTGACTGAATGACAAACATGAAATGTATTGACCATTAAACAATCAATATCTGTGGTCAATGAAATCAGGTCTTCCGATCAATACAGGTGTGAGGTTGACATGTCCTGAGATAAAAACGTGGGTGGTTAGTACCTTTTCACAACAGAGTTCCACTCATGGCCCAAATAAACCAGAGTTCAGAGGCTGCAGAAGAACGTAGTGAAGGTTTGGCAGGCTGAAGACAGTCAGACAGACAGACAGCTTGTTAATGGAAAACAAAAAACCAGAAAGGTTGCCGTCCTCTCGAGGAGTGGGTACCCAACAAAGGTGAATGCAATTCAAACCACAGGATCAAATGTGTGGGTTAATGAGGGACACCAGGACTACCAGTGAAACTCTGGTCTCTCACAATGTTCACGGGTCCACTACAAGAATAGGTGGCAAGTTACTGGAGAGTAAATAACAGGGGTGAAAGGAGATGATTCTGCATGTCTTGGGGTCGTGTAAACACCAGCAGGAGAGTCCATGGGACTACTGAACAAATGAGAAAGAAGAGCTCGAATACTTTATACCCACAGGAGTGTTTCCTGTATACTAACAGTATTTCCTGAGTCTATTTGAACTGTGTTGAGTTCAATAACCCTAAGAAGTAACTGGTTTACAGTCAACGTCTGCCTACAAATAGTCAAAGGAAAAGAGACTTAACCACTTTAATGAAGTGAATGTGCATGATATTTCAAAGAGCACAACAAAGCAGAGCAGTGATTTGGCTGTGTGGAAACAGTTGCTCGAACAAATTCTATATTTCATTGAATTTGACCACTTTTAATGCTAAAACACCAATTTAAGAACTTGCACTCAATTCAGATGGATCTGGAGTTCCTGTGTCTTAAATCACCAAATTTTCAGTGACAGCAAACCCACACTCACCAAACCCATAACACACTTGTTTAATCCAGTGGAGGTGACGTGTGTGCCTTCTACACACAGCGATATTTACAGCATTTATCTGATGCTTTTATCCAAAGTGACTTACAATTATGTCTGAACATATCTTGAATTATTGAGCATTAAGGGTCTTGTTCAGGGGCCCAACAGTGGCAACTTGGCATGGGTGAGACTTGAACCAGCAACCTTCTGATTACTTGTCCAGTACCTTCACTACTGAGACGCCACTTGAGAGGCATGTGATTCCACATCATCTGGTGGGAGGAGGTGAGACAATTCCCATTTATAGCAGTGTCAGGGTGTTATGTGATCAGATTTCCTTTTTGACAAATGTCAGCAGAAGATCAGTGAGGAAGAAAAAGTACCAGAAGTGTCTACTGGAGCAAGCAGGAGGATCTCTAACTAGGAAGCGTTATAGCCAACTGCCTTTGCTGTTGTGTCTACTTCTTTTATTAGAGATGGTCTTTTCTCCGACTTAGCAAACAAGTCTTCATCCAATAGAAAGAGAACGCCCACAAGGCTCGGACAGGGTTTGCACCTTGCCGACAAATCAAAGGAAGAGAAATCCACTGACTAAAATGATGGCAGTTTGACATCGCTGTCTTTACACTGACTCTGCGCAACCCTTGATACAAGCTGGTGTTCTGTTCTCAACATCAACCATTTGCATTTATGGCATTTAGCAGACACTCTTATCCAGAGTGCCTTGCAAAAGTTCTTTTTCATTTTCTCATAGAATACATCCTAGTACAGTAGGTTAGAGTCCAACATACCAATGAACTAGAATACTGTAGAAATACAGGGATCAGTACTGATACTTAGACCTTATGCATTTTGTACTTCTAGCTTAAACAATGATAAGTGAAAAAAACAATAACTAGATTTTGATAGTCAACATCAGTGTAATGAACAATACCCTACAATAAGAACTAGAGTTTCAATTAGCCCATATAGAAGCAGGGTCAGTGGCCATTTAAATATTCCACAAATAGATGGTCTTCAGTCTGCGATTGAAGACTGCAAAGGACTCTGCTGACTCCCCAGCAAACTCGTTTCGACATCTAGGAGCCACCTTTTAATGGACACGGTCCAGTTCAGCACTTGAGAATCCTCTATTTGAATCCCCTCAACCCAATGCAAAGACTCCTACAGTAGGTATCGTTTGTGATGTTTGATCATTAGATGTTGTGTGTGCGCATTCTCTTTCGAGCGTCTGGGACACCCTTCTCCCCGAGTGTGTGGTTGAGCCTGAATACGGTTCCCATCTTGCTGAGCTGGCCCCACTATTAAAGCCCTGAAGCAAAAACGCCCCGGAGTGGCGACACTTCCAGCTGCACCTGCGCGGCTGCTGTGCTGGGAGGAAGCTCGAGGAATCCTCTGGGAGCTGCTCTGTTCCACTGAGAACGGACTACGAGTAAACAGTGCATAAAAGAAATGAACCATTCTCCCACAGGCCGAGGACTTGACAAACCAACACCCGGGCCATTATCTAGAGCTCCGTCAAGCTGTCAGGAGGAAATGATTATTCTGGAATGATTATTTCTGTAATTAATTCACTGCCTGAGAGATCTGCATGAAGTAGTGAGTGTGTGAGTTTTGCCTGTGTTAGAAAACGCCACCTCGCCCTTTTCTCGAGGATTTCAACCTGCCCTGCTACGCGGCTGCGTTGGCTCGTCAGTAAAAGCTGTAGCCGCTTCGATATGCTTTGTGCGCCGCACGGTTCTTCCACTTGTGCCCTTTGTCCCAGAGATGGAGATTGATAGGAAGGTCCGACAGCTTGCTGCCGTGCAGTTTCCAACGGCCGCCACAGCCTCCGCCGAAAGGTTGATTATGTCCTGGTCAAATCACTAGAGCGCTTCTGAGGTGCAAAACAAACCTGCTACGTACTTTTACCGAGAGCACACAACCCTCCCACAAGACCATTACCTCTGGTCTCATTAAACGGAAAATCAATTACTTCAACACTGAAAGCTTTTTAGTAATTAGGAGAACTTATTGACTTCCCCAGCTAGTCTTGCACTCGAGCGCACCTGAGACACACTGCTTTTGTTCACCAAGTGTACATCATCGAGCTACGTTTCACTAAAAGGCTTTGTGTGTGTTTGAGCGCATCTGGCCTGTGCACCAACGCGAGCCTTTAGCACACGTCTCTCATTAAGCAGCACGTGTGACAGCGGATCATGTCAGGCTCCGACCCGCAGCATGAGCAGGGATTGTGTGACCCGTGGACACCCTGCCTGCTTGTCTCTGCCTTCTGCCTCTGCAGGGAACTCTATCTTTCTGTTCTGAAATTATTTCATCCATAAAAAAAAACAACAAATTTTTCCACCGTTATCCACAGAACATCATAATGACCTTAGACAGAATCAGTGTTTCACTGCGCTAATATAGTACATACACTGTAAATAATTATCAAAATGAAATGTTGAGTTTTTTAACTTATTATTCTAAGTGTATACAATGTAAAACACAGACTCTAATGCTATCTGAACACTACCTGACTGATCTGACTGTTCAACATACACTGGAACATGTAGACATTAAACTTTGGTCTCCAGAGATAGCGAGAGTAGGGAGAGAGATTAACTCATCTGTCCTACAATCAGTCTTGTAACACCAAATCTGTCTTACAGAGACAAGTGATACAAAGATCTGCAGAGTTCACTGAAACCCTTTCTTCAGGCCGCGGTGAACCTGGTGTCTGTAACTTCTCCCCTTCACCACAAGTCAAATCAAAATTTATTTATGTAGCGCTTTTTACAACAGTTGCTGTCACAAAACAGCTTTACAAATGTCCGAGTCCAAGCCCCCAGTAAGCGAGCCAAGACAACAACTGAGCAGTGGGGGAGGACCCCATCACATCCCTCTACAGGGCGACAGTGGCAGTGGGCGAGGACCCCATCACATCCCTCTACAGGGCGACAGTGGCAGTGGGGGAGGACCCCATCACATCCCTCTACAGGGCGACAGTGGCAGTGGGCGAGGACCCCATCACATCCCTCTACAGGGCGACAGTGGCAGTGGGCGAGGACCCCATCACATCCCTCTACAGGGCGACAGTGGCAGTGGGCGAGGACCCCATCACATCCCTCTACAGGGCGACAGTGGCAGTGGGGGAGGACCCCATCACATCCCTCTACAGGGCGACAGTGGCAGTGGGCGAGGACCCCATCACATCCCTCTACAGGGCGACAGTGGCAGTGGGCGAGGACCCCATCACATCCCTCTACAGGGCGACAGTGGCAGTGGGGGAGGACCCCATCACATCCCTCTACAGGGCGACAGTGGCAGTGGGGGAGGACCCCATCACATCCCTCTACAGGGCGACAGTGGCAGTGGGGGAGGACCCCATCACATGGACAGGAAGTGTGCCTTTGAAGGTGAAATACAATCTCCAATGCAGACTGGACAGGAGTCTCCTCTACCGCATCATTACCTTCTGCATAAATCTTCCTCGATCATTTAAGATGCCCATAACCGGTTTCTGTCATGTATACCAGCATGTGAGCTTGTAGCCTTATTTATTATTATTTTTTGATTTATTGAGATCACCATTTTGCATCCGTGCACTGTGTCTACAATGGCATCTTGAACCTTTTTTAATTAAGACGCCGTAATTTGAAACTTCAAATGTCTCCCTAATGCAGGGCATCCATTATTAGATACAACTCTGTGCCTCGGCTTCTGAAAAGACCGTGGTCCTGAACATAGGTTATCGGTCATGTGATCAGAACCAGCAACCACAAGGTTCAGCATGAGATGAAATGTCACAGGATCATCACGGCAGGTCACTCTGTCATCATCAGTTTGGCTCAAGACTAAAATGGATTTATTACCAGGATAATATGCCTGATAACACCATCAGACTGAAGACTCCCTCAGACAGCTAGATGGTCTACAAGTTATTTTCCCTTTTATTTAATTATATTTTTCATAAAACGCATTGGCAATTTAAAGAGGCTTTCCTGCTCCTAAAAATAGACGACTTTTGAATTTCTTGGAACTCTCCCTCAAATCTATGAGCCATTCTCCCCTTTTCCGTCTCTTTAATTTCGTTTTCATGGAATACCGAGTGGCCTCACGTCACAGGGAGTGAGTCTGACTAATGAGGTATGAGAACTTTCATGCAAGTTTCATATTGTCTACATCCAAAATCAAGAATTTCTGAAGCTTTTTTCCCCTGATTTCCTTACATAATGTTCTCCCCCCCAAACTTCACTGCCAGTCCAAATAAGAGGAATTGGCATTAAAAAAAATAAAAAAACGATTGGAGAAACCTTCACTACTTTCATTGGAGTGAAATTGTAGTGTACATCACTACAGTCTTGACTGGATCTACGTCTTTTTCTCCAGTACACTGCAGTCATTCATCTGGAATCTTCTTCACTGTCCTATTCCCGCTGCAGGAATTCTGGTTAGGAACTTTGTCACTAGACCTTTTGCTTTAGGACAGAACCGTCCTGCGGTTGAAATCAGGACCTGCTCGGTGCTCGTTGTCCTAGCAACACCAACACCAACACCGACATGAAGTACAGGGGAGGAGGATTTCAGCAGAAAGTCTGTAACCGTGTGCTGAGCTGCGATTAGATGCTTGTTCAGTTATAATGAATACCTCTCATCAGCCTTCTGACACGCCAGGCCCGGGAACCGAGTCCTTGCCCAGGGATGGGCTAACGGACCCGGTGACGGTTCCGCTCTGCGCCAACTCGACTCGTATAGCACGCGATAACTAATCAGCCGGGAATAGAATGAAATATGTTTGAAGGAAAAGCGTAAAACTAAACGAGAACATCAACCAGAGAATTAGAACAACTGTTGAAAAAATCCCGTGCCCAGGTGACGCTCTGACACGCTGCTGCATA
>NW_027658491.1:0-25000 GCF_041902795.1 Electrophorus electricus
ACCGTTATTGATCGGCGGATGACAGGAGCCGAGTGACCAAAGACCGGCTGGTTTCTGGCATGTCGGGAAACACGCGGAGCCTCTTTCAGCTCGGGAAGACTCCCACCAAGTATCCCGGATAAACGGGCCAGCCAGCGGCGGCCCAGTCGTCAGGGCGACAGGCGCACGCGCACAAGCACCCCCGCACCTCCGGCGGACCGTACCCGGGTCCTTCCCGGCTCGCGCGGGACGGCCAGGCCAACGTGAGAATTTTTCCACCTTGCATTCCCAGGCCTCTGGTTAGGGATTAACCTAGAGTGCTGGGAGCGTGCGGGGTTCTGAATTCTTCAAGGCCGCCCTGGCTGTTATCTCTCAGGGTCGGATCGTGTTTGGCCAGCCAAGAGCAAACAAAAACATGACCTCCGATGAAATAAGACCCCCCCCCCCCCCCCCCACCATAAATCCGAGTGAAAGTTCCCTTTTGCACCGTCCGACTTGTGACACACACAATCTTTCCACTTTGACGGACAGTCGGTCTTCAGGCAGTCTTCGTGTGTGGGCCAGATTAACCCTTAAATGCTCGAGCAACTCAGACGCCGGCGCAAGCATCGCTTTAACGCAAAAGTGACCTGCACACCCCTGCGACAGCGGGAATGGTTTTACATTCCAAAAGTTGATGATAGAAAGAATGAAATTGTCATATTCTGTTATGTTCTGATATTTTTGATATTTTATTTGTCACAAATCTACCACAGACGATGAAAATAACAGAAAATTATTAGTACTTAGTACATTCTAACACTTTTTATTTTGGCATTATTTGTGGGATTTTTGTTGTTGTTATTATTATTACAACTGTTTTATACACAAAAAAAAGGAAAAAGACAATTTGTGGGGGGGAGGGAGGGGTCAAAGGTCACCAGTGACCTAAGGTCTGTATCGTAGGTGTAGAACGGTATTGGGGTAAAACGGGGACATTAACTAATCGAAATGGATGGAAATCTGATCTGAGAGGGTTGGGTGGAGGTCCCACCTCACCTCCTCAAGGGCAATTTACAGACGTGATTAGTTGATTTACAGTTATTGGTTCGACCCAACACCGGCTGAACCCTAACTAGAGAAAGTCTGTGTGTGTGTGTGTGTATGTGTGTGTGTGTGAGAGAGAGGAATGTTTGAGTGTACCCGCGTGCTGCCGTACGCTGTCATCATTACTGTGTGTCTCTGTGAGCTGTTTATGGGATACTTCAGAGGAGACTTGACAGGTGCTAAGCTGAAAAGAGAAGCAACACACACACACACACGCACACACACACGCACACACGCACAGATGCAGAAGGGTGCATGTCTTCACACACGCTCTAACCATACCAAGACTCCCTCCCTGTGTGTGACCATATAAGGTTCTTTCACACACCTCTGATTCCCCTCATAAAAGGTTTATTTATTAACAATAAATTACTATTTCACACACACACACATAGTTGCGTCTGTCACACGACACGGATGAAGTCAAAAAAGACCTTTTTTTCAGGCGCGCTGCTCGAGATTGATTTGTTCCTTTTGGTCTGCCGTTTTTGGAGTGCCTCCCGCCTGTTTAGTACGCTAAATGGACGCTCGCTTCAGGAAACACGCCCGCTGCACACGGAAACCGGAGGATGCGTCCCGCTAACACACGCGTACGAACCTTCGGCGGTCAGG
Organism: Electrophorus electricus; assembly: GCF_041902795.1. NCBI lineage: Eukaryota > Metazoa > Chordata > Actinopteri > Gymnotiformes > Gymnotidae > Electrophorus > Electrophorus electricus. The sequence continues at coordinate 1,678 of NW_027658491.1, forward strand.
TTGTGTGTAAGGTCAGGACCGCCAGCGGTCCATGGCAGACTGACCGGGAAGGGGCGGAGTTTTTGAGTTGATCCTGTTCGGGCGTCAACTGTCGTCACATTCTGGCGGTTTGCAAGGGCTGATGGGAAAACGGATGGGTGTCTGGGACTAAGGGCGGTAGGGGCAGAGGTGGCTGTGTGCCACTGAAATACCCCCATAAGACAGACAAACACACACACACACACACGCGTGCGCGCGCGCGATCAATCACAATCGTGTGATATAGATGTTTACACATTCCCTAAAGAGAGGAAAGCGTGTTGAGGACAAGAATAAACCACTCGAGCTTTTCTTTCACCCTTCTCCTCTGTTTCTGTGCCTCTCTCTCTCTCTCTCTCTCTCTCTCTCTCCATTTATCTTCATCTCTGTCTCACCTTCCATTCCATCATTCTATCCTTCTCCCTCCGGTTTCTTCCCAATCACACCAACTGTTCAGTTACACACACCCACACACTCACACACACTCACACACACCCTCACACACACACACACACACACACACACACACACTCTTCACTGTCTTTCCTTGACATTGCTGCATCTCGGCAGTCAGCGTTCCACTGTCCTATCACAGTAAGACCGTCAGGAGAAATTCCGTGCAGGAGAGTTCGTAGCAATGCGCCACTCCCCCCCCCCCCCCCCCCCACACACACACACCACACACACTCCCCCCCCCCCACACACACACACACACACAGCTTCTGGAATCACCCCACAAATACCAGACACACAGGCTCAGTAACACAGGCACACAGGCTCAGTAACACAGGGCACACAGGCTCGTTAACCCAGGAACACAGGCTCAGTAACCCAGGAACACAGGCTCAGTAACACAGGCACACAGGCTCAGTAACACAGGCACACAGGCTCGTTAACCCAGGAACACAGGCTCAGTAACCCAGGAACACAGGCTCAGTAACCCAGGAACACAGGCTCAGTAACACAGGCACACAGGCTCAGTAACACAGGCACACAGGCTCAGTAACCCAGGAACACAGGCTCAGTAACACAGGCACACAGGCTCAGTAACACAGGCACACAGGCTCGTTAACACAGGAACACAGGCTCAGTAACCCAGGAACACAGGCTCAGTAACCCAGAAACACAGGCTCAGTAACCCAAACACACAGGTTTAATAACACAGGAACACAGGCTCAGTAACCCAAACACACAGGCCCAGTAACCCAGGAACACAGGCTCAGTAACACAGGAACACAGGCTCAGTAACACAGGAACACAGGTTTAATAACACAGGCACCACAGAGAACTGGTGGGGAAGTAAAAAGGTGTTTAGTCAATCAATCAGTGAGAGAGCAGAGAACTGTACTACACACACTGTGAGAGACAGAGTGTGACGGATGATGACAAAGTGCTTCAGCAACCCTGTGGAACACACGTGTGTGAATACACGCTTATTGTGTGTGTGTGTGGGGAAAGGTACATACAAATTTCTCCTGTTCACACAGAGCTGTGCCAATACAGTACATAAAATCACACACTCTCTCCCTCTCTCTCTCACACACACACACACACACACACACACACACACACACACACACACACACACACACTGGCTCATTTTTTCACCCTTGGTTGAGAGGCACTCCTGTGCCAAGATAGTAGTGTTGCAGTGGCTGCTGATATGTGTGTGTGTGTGTGTGTGTGTGTGGCTGCTAACCTTGCCGTGTCCTAACACTGTTGATGAGTATCTGCAGGGTGCATGAGTGCAGTCTGCCCCCCACCCCTCACACACACACACACACACACACACACACACACACACACACACACACACACACATACTGGATAGTGCCATGTACACCACTAGAGATTGTTTAGCTCGCTGTTTGTGCGATCCCTTACCCACAAGGCTTTGCTAGCAAAGCCCCCCGTCTCTCCGGCTCACGGGGGTCTCTGAGTGCGAATGCTTCCTCGGCGCCCTTCACCTGTGTCTGTCTGTCCGTCCTCCGCGGAGGGCCGTAGGGGAGCGCGGAGGGGATGTGAGAGAGGGCTGAGCAGAGGGAGAGAGGAGGAGCAGAGGAGGGGTAGAGTTGTGGAGTGGAGGAGGAGTAGAGGAGGAGTGGAGGAGGAGAGGAGGAGTGGAGTAGAGGAGGAGTGGAGGAGTAGAGGAGGAGTGGAGGAGTAGAGGAGGAGTGGGGGAGTAGAGCAGTGGAGGAGGAGAGGAGGAGTGGAGTAGAGGAGGAGTAGAGGAGTAGAAGAGGAGTAGAGGAGGAGTAGAGCAGTAGAGGAGTGGAGTAGAGGAGGAGTAGAGGAGGAGTGGAGGAGGAGAGGAGGAGTGGAGTAGAGGAGGAGGAGTGGAGGAGGGGTAGAGGAGGAGAGGAGTAGTGGAGGAGGAGTAGAGGAGGAGTAGAGGAGTAGAGGAGAAGGAGTGGAGGGGTAGAGGAGGAGGAGTGGAGGAGTAGAGGAGGAGTGGAGGAGTGGAGGAGGAGTAGAGGAGAAGGAGTGGAGGGGTAGAGGAGGAGGAGTGGAGGAGTAGAGGAGGAGTGGAGGAGTGGAGGAGGAGTAGAGGAGAAGGAGTGGAGGGGTAGAGGAGGAGGAGTGGAGGGGTAGAGGAGGAGTGGAGGAGTGGAGGAGGAGTAGTGGAGGAGGAGTAGAGGAGGAGGAGTGGAGGAGTAGAGGAGGAGTGGAGGAGTGGAGGAGGAGTAGTGGAGGGGTAGAGGAGGAGGAGTGGAGGAGTAGAGGAGGAGTGGAGGAGTGGAGGAGGAGTAGAGGAGAAGGAGTGGAGGAGAGTAGAGGAGGAGAAGGTACTTGCTCGGTTCTTCTGCTCTCTTCTGCTTTACCACTGCTTTTTCGTTCACCTCAATTTGCTCAGAACCATGTTGAAATACCCACACACACACACACACCACACACACACACACACACACACACACACACACACACACACACACACACACACACACATACACACACACACACACCTGTCGTGGTTTCACTTCCTCCTTTTCTCCTGACTCGCTGGTGCGCTTGTTTGCGTGCGTAGGCCTACTCACACACACCAGGAAGTCGCACAAGACATTGTGCACGGAGGGCCGCGTTACAGGAAGCGAAAGCAAGCCGGCGTGACCTGCGACACCCCATATCTCCACTCTGTGCTCGTGTGTGTGTGTGCGTGTGCGTGTGTGTGTGTGTGTGTGTGTGTGTGTGCGTGCTGAACCTCTCTTCCCCTCTCCTGCAGGTGCCCGAGCGTTTCTTGGAGGTGGCCCAGATAACCTTGCGGGAGTTCTTCAACGCAATCGTGGCTGGTAAAGACGTCGACCCCTCCTGGAAGAAGGCCATCTACAAGGTCATCTGCAAGCTGGACTCGGAGGTCCCCGAGGTGTTCAAATCGCCCACCTGTCTCCAGGAACTCCTCCACGAGTAAACGTTTCCCGCCTCCTCCCCCGAAAAACACCCGATGGTTTGAGCTTCGTTTTCGAGTTGTTTTTTTTTCCGGGTTCTCCTTCTTTTTCTCCTTTCCGGCTCGTTTTTCCGAACGGATGGCACATGAAGTAGCATTCCTGAGCTCCTCCCGCTGGGCCGATCCAGCCATCCGGTTTGCGTCTTCTCCCTTTTATTTTTCCCGTGATTTCATATTTGCCACTCTGTCTGGAATTGTTACTAAAGCCAAACGACACCCTGAACTGGTGTGACTGACGTAAGTTCACTCGGGCTTGTTAAACTGAAGTGTGTATTTTTCTGGAGAATAGGGCATTGCATTTATAGGGTGTATAGAACTATTATTATTGTTATTATTATTATTATTATTATTGTTATTTTATTATTCTTGGTGTTATTGTTGCTGTTGCTGTTCTTGCCTGGGTAAGACTGACACTTTTTCTCTCACGATAAGGTTGCAAGAAAAATAAATTATTATTCCAAAATGTAAATCTCTATATGCAAAACTATATTACTGACTCAAAGCCTGAAAGGACTTTTATGCTAGAATAGTTTTCATTTGGTCCATTGCTTCCTGATTGCATGGGTCCAAGGGTTGATGTTTTGGCTGCTTTGACCTACAGTTCAATGCCCCATGTCGAAGCAGCCGATTGGCCACTGTAACCCCACCCTATTACATCACTTCCTTTGATTATTATTGTTGGGTTTTCTTGATTGTTTTTTTCAACATGGTCATTGTAGATTTCTGGATTCTCTGGTTTGCACAGGAAACGATAAAACGTCATTTAAATGGAGCCAGTTCAATTTTCCAGTGGCTTCAAAACCAGCGTGCTCGCGCGCACACACACACACACACACACACACACACCTCAAGAACGCGCATTAACAAGCCCTTCAGCGTCTCATTCCAGAGGAATCATTCTAGACCTTCGAGTGTGTGTGTGAGTGTGTGTGCGCGCTTGCTTGTCCGTGCGCGTGTGTGTGTGTGTGTGTAGTTTGGAGACAGCATGCAGTTGGCCTCAGGCTCTTTTCAGAATGAGCGATCTTTTTTTTTTGCTGTGTGGTATTTAGTTCAGTATTTTTATGGTGTTTCTTGAATACAGACCTGCTATAAATGACTGAACAGTGTTTGAAAAGGACAACACACAATATGAATTCAATCCTTGCATACCTTTTTTCCCCCTGGATGTTACGAGTTTGTACTGTATGGATATGAATTTTAAAAATGCACTTACCTGTTCAGTGGAGGCAATGACATTGGATTTTATTTAATAAAGATTGAAAATATACTTGAAACGAACCTGGATGTGGGTTATTTTTATTGTTGTTGTTGTTTTGTAGGCAAGTCTGGCGCACTGATTTTATTATTGCACTATTATCTATAAGTATGACAAACTTTCTGTATAGTCAAAAAGCAAAGAAAAAACCCAAAAACCTTCAATGCATAATTGAACGACTCAATGACGAGACCTTTTTATTAACAGCTGCGTAGGATGGACATTTGCTTCCTATTAACTTGACTAATTATCAGCATCGAGAATGTTTGTCGAGCAGTCGGCACAGGAGGGGAGAAAAACATCTATGTGCTTGGTGGTTCGTGACACAAGCCAGAAAAGTTGTGTGCTGTATACGATATTTTTAGCGAGATGGAGTCGGCGGTTAAGCATTAAGCATTCTGCATTCTCTTCACCAGAGAAGAGGCGGAGGTTTTTCGAATACGTTTGACATAACGGAACGCTGTACAGCTGACAACTGATGTAGGTCCAGGAGCTTTGCCCAGTTCCCAAAATCTAAAGCCTAACGTTAAACTTTTTAAAAATTTTATTGTTAGATGCAAAGGATTTTTTCAATAACCTATATCTATTTTGTCCCTGTTTAATTTAAAAGTTTTGACTTCGACAACTGAACGTGTCGGATCCACGCCGTCGTTATAATTTCTCCAAGGGGGAGCTCATACAGATTAAACAGGACTGGACCTAGAATTGAACCTTGGGGCTCACCTGACGCAACGAGACCCACTGTTGCTAACAACTCACCAAGTGATACTGAACATTCCCTGAAAATGCGTCAGCTCTTACACTAGCACAGGAAAACGCTTCAGTTAAATTGCTTTTCGGAATTAAGGACGTCGAAGTCACTGAAAATATGCCATTACTGGAAATAGCTCTTAAATGTAGCAAATGTCACAGATCCACACAGCACTGAACTCTTGTAAGCGAAGCCTGAAGTTAATTAACAAGCTAACAAGCTAACAATTGTTCTCTGTTATAATTTTAAGCACTTTAGTTCTACGGCAAAGACTGTTTAGAAGGTTCTCAAGTGAACAAGGTCTCTCTCTCTCTCTCTCTCTCTCTCTCTCTCTCTCTCTCTCTCTCTCTTTTACCGGTGTATTGTACACCCTCTCTGTACAAGGGTGATAGTAAAGGCTGCATATTTACACGCACACCCGCACACAAAGGCGAGACTCCACCTGTTACTGTGCTATTACCCTTTCAGATGGTCTTTTCATCTTAAGATCTTTTTCGGGCCGTGTGAAAGACGAAGGAGTGGTCTTTGACATCGTGCAACACAATCACCGAATCTTTCATCTTCCTTCACTGGTCAAAGGAATCAAAGACCTTTGTGCGTCCTACAGAGAGAGAGAGAGAGAGAGAGAGAGAGAGAGAGAGAGAGAGAGAGAGAGAGAGAGAGAGAGATTATTATGAAACTGTACAGCCTCAGGATAACACTTTACTCCGATTACACTCTCCCATGACGTGAGACGTGGAACACGGAATCCACTACACAGCAGTCTTCTTTTGCTTGAAAAGATACACTAAACCGATCAGACTTTAGCTGGGTCACAGACAAAACACAAAAACAAAAATCTATTGACTGAAAGATGGACCGGCGTGTAGCGAACAGAACAAAAGAGCTGGCATTGTAAGAGGGACCGGCGCGAAGCCAGCACACGGATGCCGAGGGCCAAGGAGATGAAGGCCGAGCGTCTTAAGCCGTTTAAAGCTTTGCGTCGCTGGTTTGCTCGCCGGCGGCCGCTGGACTCCAAGGCCGGGCGGAGGCTGATTTCATAACGGATGCAATGGATCAGGGTTTTCCCTGAACGTGCAGAAGCGCTGATCCTTCTGGGATTCGGAAAGAAATAATAATGTGAGGCCGGTTATCTTTCAGACTGCACACACACACACACACACACACACACACACACACACACACACACACACACACACTCCCAGTGCGAAGGCTCCTTGGGAAAAGCTGAGACAGCATCTTTGCGTGACACAAACCGTCTGCTCCGCAGTCAAACACCATCTGTCGGTACATCTGAACCTGCACTTCCCGGGCAAAAGCATGCACACACACACACACACACACAAGCAGATATGAGCCACCTGCTTCACGCAAAACCTCTTAAAGCGTACTTTACCCACGCAGGCTCTGACGCGGTGCGGCACGGGATAATGTCGTGCTCGAGTACCTTTTAAATAACAGAACACCGTGCAGGTGACAATTGACGTACAGATGACAGCTGATGTCTCAGAGATTCGTCCAGTGTCCAAAAGCACACCTAATCTTAAACATTTTATTTTTATTTTCCAAAAACAAACATCCATTTTGTCCGTTTTCATTGTTAAAAGATTTGACTTTATTACTCGATCATTCGGGCGCAGTCCCAAAAGATTACAGGCAACTGTCTTAAACCAGAAAAAAAACACCAGAAGGTTATTTGACTTACCAACAAAAAATTGGCATTAAGAGATTAATTGTGTTGTCTTTGAGTAAACAATTTACTTTTGTGTATATTGTTATTTGCATGTTCAGACAGAGTGTAGGGATTCATTAGAAAGTTTTTTTTCCTTGCAGATCCAAATACAAGCCCCCCCTCCGGCACCAAACCCGAAACCCACACTTCGGACAAAGACCTACAGCCAGGGAGGAAGTGTGAAACCTCGCTGGCGTTGAAGGTTAAGGGTCTTCCTTTAACCGGCCAGGACGGACGTGCCGAACCGTCCGGGCAGGGTTTCCGACTCCCACCCCAAAAGCGAAGGGTGCCGACCGTGAGCGTCTCGAGACCTCTGGAAGGGGGGGGGGGGGTCTAAAAATAGCACGCGACACACCATCACACGTCTGCTCCTTTTAACGAGCTCCAGAAGACAGGGAACAGGCCCCTGAACACGTGGAGGGTAATATGGGGCGTGGGGAGGGGTGGGGGTTGACCCCTAGCGGCAAGAATGTCCCACGTGCCTTTAACGAGCAGGCGCGCGGCTTCAGCCCTGCAGTGCTGCTGCGCATGGCCGTGTAGCGAGCGCCACGCTTTAACGCGTCAGGGGCCGAGGGCGTCGTTTGATCCGGACGTGAACAAAAAACGAACAAAAAATACATATACCTAACATTGCTGGAATCGATTAGCGTGTTGTAACTTTAAAAAATTTTTTTAAGTTTGCACGTCGAGTCAGTGCCAGTACGGCAGTCTCAAACCGGTGTCCGGTTACGCCGAGGTCTCGCCGCACAGTAGCTTTTCCAAAAAAAACGCCGAGGGAGCTCTAGTGCCTAGAGGTCGGATGGTGTTGGGGGATTTTTAAAAAAAAACTTTTTTTGCAAGATGGCACCACGCCTCAGTCGGTACCACTTACCAGACCATCGGCTTTTCTGATTGGTTGTAGAGCTGAGGTCCCACACCCTTGCAAACACCCTCCACCAATTCCCCACGCTGTTATAACATCAGACGCCGTTTATACTTTAGCATCCCAAAACAATCCCTATTCTTGTGAGGTCTATTTGTGGAAATACTGTGTAAGGAGCACCGATATTCCACCCTGTCACGGTGCACTTGAGGTCATGTGTTAAACTCTCTCTCAGTCACAGTTAGGTAGCAGACGCTCTGATTTATCCGTCCAGTCCAGTCGCGTGTTAAAACTCATTCGCAGTTAGTTTAAATCCTTTCACATTCCTGTTTTTCTTTTCAGTTTCAAAACAAACGACCGAACCGTTCATTTGCTAAAATCGTATGTGTTCTGTCTTATTCTAAAAGCAAGGTGTACCACCGGATTTGCGTGATATTATAGATTAGATCTGTGGGGGACTAATGCTTAGTCCCCCACAGCAGCTAAAAACAGCCTGGATTCTTTCCCCTCAGTGTGTGTGACAAGTCTACACGTCCAGCCGCCTGAAGCAGCTTTCTACCTAAACTGCCTGACTGGACGGTCAGACTGAAAACTGGGATTATGGGACAGATTAGACTGCCACGCTGTAGAAATGCTAAATGGTCGCTTCACGAGCAGCGACTGCTCCCGAGAACGCTGCCGTAGCGGTAAATGCTTCGCCGGTTCACCACAGGCCGCAGTAGTGCCAAAGCTTAACTTTTGGGGCATGCCGTGTGTTCACGTTTGCCCCCGTGAATCCGTACGCATTTGCGGCTGACGGATCCCGGCAACACGCGGAAGTCCCTCGGTGACTAAACAGTTCGTAGCGTTTCACACAAATCTGGGTTTGCTTATATTCCTCAGAAATCACTGATCCAGAAATGAATCTCCACGCCGAGATGGGCCTCTCAGTTGCTATCACAATTCGGGAACATGTCCAACCCCACCCGGCCATTCTATCACCCCCTCCAAACACACTCCCACCCCTGTGTTTTGGACAAAGATGCCCCAGTTGGGCAGATCAGTCAGCCTCCAGTTTCTTTAGTTCCCCTGGAAAGATCCGGACTCTCCGGTGCTTGATGGGCTCATCGGTGGTGGGGGTGGGGGTGTGTGCAGGAACTGTAGTGGCTGAAGAACAAAGCAGCACGGGCCCGGGCCGAATCCTGTCCAGAGATGTGGGAGACCCGGGACACACCCCACCCCCTGCTCCCCTCTGTCGGAAAAATGCACACAGCCTGCGGACACGCGAAGCCGAGATGCTCTCACAAAGCCGGCCTTGTTGGAGGGGCGCGCAGAATGTGGAGGCAGAGAGAAAGAAAGAGAAGGAGAGTGATTGTCCCCACCGACTGGTCTGGGGGTTGTTGGGGGTAGCACATGCTCCGGTCTCTCTCCCGTAGTGTCCGTGCAAACTCTGATGGGAGCGTGTGTGTTGCGTGCATAGCACTTTGACCACGCAGTGACCTCCATGTGAACACGTCAGCCAGAGTCTCTGGCCCTTGGAGTCACATATTCGGGTAACGAAACGTCATAATTAAGATGCATATTATTACGTGTATTATTTTTGTTAGGTCAGTGGCGGTCTGATCTGCTGAAGCGTGGAACGGCACCACCAGCTGTCACAGAGGCACGCGCCGCCCACGGGCGGCGGAAACGTGTTCGTTCGAACCGCACGGCGCGCCGGGAACGTCTGTACATCTGTTAAGCCTTGCCTGCCTTGACCATGTCTCTCCTTTAAAAAGTGATGCGTTGCCTATTTACTGACTTGACACAAATTAATAAAGGCAACATAAACTAGAAAGTTAAATTACGGTGTGTGGCGTTCGCATTTCGGCTCACGGATTTGGGGTTGTGATGTGTTGCGGCTGGATTACGGACCCTGCGCCCTAGAAGTGCCAGTACAAAAGAGAGAGAGAGAGAGAGAGAGAGAAAATGCATGCTTGCTCACACACACACACACACACACGCACACACACACGAGTGCATATGGCAAATATGTTGCATCTGTTTGAACTCCACAGATTTAAAGTAAATCAGGACGTTACGGTGATGACCTATTTGGCAGGGCTGTTGGGCAGAGCTTGGATTATAATCTCAGGTTTTGGGCTAATTCTGATAGTGTAATTACCTAAGCAAACAGGATTCTACCCCCTGCCACACAAGACCGAACCAGAGAGAAATCCCTGGTTGTTAATCTCTGGTAATACATTTTTAATCTCCGGTAATAAATTTTTCCAAAAAAAACCTCAAAACGAAAATCAATGAATCAACAGCAGCAAGTGACAAATCGTAACTGTTCAATATTGTTACCTGGCAAAGGCCGGTATGGATCGAAATGTCAAATTCGGTGATGTTTAGTCACGTGGTCAGTCACATGGTTCTGGCTAGATGGGAATAAAGTGTTGGACTGTACGTACGTGTGTTTCCGGGTCTGGGTGAAGCCCTGACCTTGACATCTCGAGCAAGGCCGGGTCGGAGCAGGGAGCGACACGCCCTCGGCCCGCGCCCCCCGGACTCAAGACGAGCGGGGTGATGGTGCGGACAGGTGGTTGAAGAGAGGTTGGGGGTGGGGGTTTAGCTGTCCTCGGGACCCCTTGCCAAAAAGAGCAGAAGGAGGAATTTCATTTGTCCTGAAATGGATACGGACAGCGGAGCTCCAAACAAAGGAGCGTGTCTCCTCGGGGCCTTCGCTAAAAATACTCCCGCCTCTCCCAAGGTGCCGGCCGGCGGCCTCTTCTGAGAGGGGTATTGTTTCCCTGCTGAGAGGCCGAGGGGAAGACACTGGACGGAGTGAGACCACCGAAAGGAAGGGCCAAAAAAAAAAAAACAAGGTTACTGCCTGGACGCGAAACGAGCGCTCGTCTGGCTGTCTCGTCCTCCCCGGCCCGTCGGGGGCCCGTCGACGCTGACAGCGGTGTCGAGCCTTTTCTGACGCCCGCCCCCACCCTAGAGTCATCCTTAAGAACCGATTTGCTCCGGTATCCGAAGCCCGAAGCTCCGGCTGCCAAGACCGTGGGCACGGACCCGGCATGCGAGGCCAGGTAGCCGACAGCTGCTTCCCAACAATATGCAGGCAGCGATTGGTGGCACTCGGGGGAAGATGAACAGTACCCCCTCAGTCACCTTGCACCAGCTGTTACTTGGGTGACCTCAGACTTTGGGCGGACAGTCGGGCTCAACTTGATCGCGGCTATTGAGGGACACCTATAATTCAAACCCCCCCGGCGGTCGGGTCGGGCGGGTGGAGTTGGAAGGGGGTAGGTTTTTTTGCCCCCTTCTACTTAGAAGCGCGTGCTATTTGGCCATTGTGCCACCAAGATGGCGCGCGACACATGCGGCCCGTAAATAAGACAATGGCATGTTGTTCTGGTGAGGCCTGAGAGGAGCCCCGGGGGTGAGGGGTGGGGGGTGTTTGGCTAAGCGCCGCTGCACTTAAGAACTTCGGGAACGTTCCTTCAGGCCTCCGACGTGAGGGTCTCCTGCGTGGTAGGCCGGAAAACCGGAGTACTCGAGCGGTAATCGGAAGGGTGCTGGTTCAAGCCCATCTGCTGCCAGGTTGCCACTGTTGGGCCCCTGAGCAAGGCCCTTATCCCTCAATTGCTCAAGTTGTATTCAGTCAGAGTTGCAAGTCGCTTTGGATAAAAGCATCAGATAAATGTAAAATTCCTAATGGGCTTTTTGCAAAACAGTAGACACACCGCTCATTCGGCCACGCAAAAGTCACATGAAAGCGTCCACTTGTGGACGCCGTGACCGAGGCGTGTAGGGACGATCCCTGCATCGGGCATGGGCCATGGGATTTTTTCCCATCCAGTACTGCCAGGGAAAATGTTCTTTGCGATGTCGACGGACACGTGTGGCCCAGTGTCAGGGGCATGGTAGGTCAGACACAGGACTATCTGTGTGTGTGTGTGCATGTGCTGTAATTGCAGTCATGGAGGATTACGCTCGGCACCCTTTAGCACTGCACAGTAGCACTCCCAAACTCCCGAACGCAAGTCGACTAGTGTCTTTGAGCCACGTGCTCAGTGTTGTTTTTTTTCCCGTGAACCGTTCACGAACGCTTCACTGTTTGAGGGAGTTACATGGTTTAGACTTTTTCGGAGAGGATACGGAGCGTGCGTCAGCGTTTCACACACGACGTTGACTGATGTGAATTACTGTTTTTACTGGCCACCTTTGCCATTTCTACCAGGGAGAAAGATGTCGTGAGTGTGGTCCTGGTGAGGACAGAACGCCTTACAATCCCTCAGAACTTAGAAACCAAGCAAAGGAGCAAACAAAACAGACAATCCATCGGACAGTCCACGAGGAACACTTTTTTTTCCCTGAAAGAGCGTAGATCGGAGATTTTAAGAGGTGTGTGCGTGTGTGTGTGTGTGTGTGTGTGTGTGTGTGTGTGCGTGTGTGTGTGTGTGTGTGTGTGTGTGTGTGAGAGAGAGAGGGAGAGAGAGAGCTCACCATTCAAAAAGGGGTGTGCAAAATTCACCAGAGCTGCTCACGAGGACCTTCATTCGGATATTAAAACAGATTTCATAAGTGAGAGTGTTCTGACGAGGTGATTATGTCTCTGTCTTTCGGCTTCAAAGCTTCTTTAGCCCCTGAGCTTCTTAAAAGGGTGGTGTGCGTTTGGACTTTTTCCCATCGTTTTCTCTTCACTTGTTTAACCCAAGCGAGGGCTGACAGTCAAACTTTAAAACCACCTCGCCCGAGTCCTGGACGTGAAGCGCTGGTGGGCACTTACAGTGCGCGCTTACACAAAAAGGCGGGAATTACAGCTACACCCTACGACTTGGTCGTAACTCGCCGCACGAAGCCTGTTTACACGTCGCATCGGTGCGTGAGCTCCGGAGTGTGTTATACGCTGGACACAATGTGTCGCGTGACTCAAATGTCGCTATTCTGGACAAGGTGAACCAGGGTTCAATATTCAGGCCCACCGACATCTTCCTGTGGAAGAAACTGTGGAAAGCAGACGACCCGAGCCCGACCCGTAAGGAGGCGGGCCTCGTCACCACATCCCGTTTTGACCTTTCTGACTGTTCATACATCTAAACCTTCTGATGATACTGACGGACTACGGGCCAGTGTCTTATAACAAGGATCCCGCTTTAGCCGAGACTGCTCAGATGGTGATTGACTGCTTTCAGTACCTGTATCACAACGCTTAAATATTCATGAAGTACAGTTTGCTTTTATAAACAAACAGACAGACACAAATAAACGCACGAACGATTATTACTTCTGATTTAAGGGCTCGGAGTGCTCAGGAAGATTACAGTAAAAGTCTGGAGCCAAACTGGATTATAGACGAAGAAACCTCCTTAATCTGTCAATGTAGGGAATAAAAATGTTAAAATTATAGCGAAGGACATCGGATATTAGCACCTCTAATCTGGAAGACGAGCTTTGCCGTCTCTTTCCAGATTACCTTTCGTGAGTCAAGCCAGAGTCACGGAGGGCTCGGAACGTTGTAGGGGGGTGTTAATACCGCTAGCGGCAGAAATTACACAAGGATGTTTTCATAAACCTAATCCGGTCAGATGAGGCAGGGCGCCGTAATCCCAAGGAGGGCTCAGGCCGGCCCGCTCCGAGCGAGAGCTAAGTGTGACCTTTACGCATCACCTTTTATGCTATAGCGCTTTGCGCTAACGGGTAGAAACGTGTAGCCATGGTGCCAGTGCGTGTCCAGATTAAAAAATGGCCATGGCTAAGATGCAATGGGGGAATTTATCGTGTCTGTTTTCCACATTTTCTTACAACTTTGATGTATTTGATCTATCTATCTATCGATCTATTTGAATATGTCTATATATTTATCCACTTAATTAAATCGTGTATCAAACACAAAGGAAGCGCAGTCCTGCAACGGCAGCGCCGGCAGGCTCCGCTGTCTGTGTTAACGTCCACGGTACCTTCTTCTGGGGTCGTTGTTTTTTTTTTTACAATTTTTTTTTTTGTTGTTCATGCTCATGTCTGAGCATCTGCTGCTGCTGACCCCTCTCTGTACAGACGTCTGCTTTACACTCCAATCATTTACTAATTACCGCGGTAATAGAGCTCGGGTGTGTGTGTGTGTGTGTGTGTGTGTGTGTGGGTGGGGGGGGTTGGTTTTGGCTGCGTTTTCAGCCGAAGACAATGTGTTCACCACCACTTGGAGCAGAGCCGTTAGCCGGGGCAGGGGGACAGATTAGGACGCGTTTGTCCATTTGAAGCAAGCTGTCACCCGCTACGGAATATCGCTAATTCCGAAATGCCCTTGGATTTTCCTCGGTGAAAAGCCCGGGCCAGCAAGCGGGGTCGGACATCCCCCCTCCCCGACCCGCCGAAAACCGCCCAATCCTACAGATCTTTCACCCAGGCCCCGATCTTCTGCGGCTCGACGCCTGCTCCGGTGGAACCTGAACGGTGCCGATGTGGGACAGTCCGGACCACGACTGAACCAGCGCCTACAGCCCCCCACCCCTGCTCCTGGCGGTTAGCACTCCACGTACCATCCCATCTGATCGTCAGGTCTGGGGAACACAGCCCACTTCTTGGTTGGCGGCGGCCGCTCACGTCCTGCGTGTGCAATTGTGCGCACTGTTTTGTTGTTGTTTTTTGTTTTTTGTTTTGCCTTGATGGAATTTTCGATAGCCACCACGCGCGACGACAAGCTGACGCGCCGCGTTATGCCACGCATTGTGCACGCAGACGAACCGGCGGAGACTCCGTAAACAAACATAAATGAGTCGTCGCCGTTTATCCGCATTCGCGATCGTCGGCTCAACAAAACAGTAGTGACATCGCTAACCCAGACATCTGACCCCTCACCTTAAAGGGCAAAGCAGAGAACCCTGAGAGGGTGAACTATTCACACACACACACACACACACACACACACACGCCACCCTAAACATAGGTCAAAGGAAAGTATGCGTATTCTTGGCAGGACAAGTTTCCTTGTTCCACTGATGTCACGAGACCAAAAATGCGAAGACTCTATTTATAGGTCGGAGGCAAAGCGAAACAAACCGATGACAGACCATATAAAAGTTATTTACAGTGTAATGATGTGCGACATTTATTTAGAATTGACATCATTATTATAAAGGACTCTCAGCTATATCATAATCAGTCACAAACCGATTCTGTTAAAGTATTAAACCCCTAAGCATAATAAACTTCTAAAAAGAACTACAGACAGAACAATATATATATATATGTGTATGTGTGTGTGTGTGTGTGTGTGTGTGTGTATGCACACACACACACACACACACGATATATACACTATATATATAACTATATATAAGCTCAGCTTTACACTAATTTGTATGTGTGTGTGTGTGTGTGTGTGTGTGTGTGTGTGTGTGTGTGTGTGTGTGTGTGTGTTTGTGTGTGCGAGTGATAACAGAATAACAGATACCCCCCCCACACACACACACACACACAGGCATATACACACACACACACACACACACACACACACACACAGTACAAAGTAGCAGAAAGCTGGGTGTAGGCTGTGAAGTGCACAGGTCTGTGGAACTGTCTGTCATAAGCAGCCTCTAAGAGGAGCAGGAGCAGAGACAATAGCCCTGTATCAGCGGAGGAGGCGCGGGGCCGTCCCGTTGTTTTCCGCCGGCCGCCCCGCTCGCCTGTCGACACGTCTAAGTTTAGCCAGCAGCCACGGCAGCTGTGCGCTCATAAAGAGGGCCGGCGCAGAGGCGCTAAGCTGGCCAGTGACAGCGCAGCTTACCGCGAAGCTGGGGGCCACGCCTCCGACGCCGGGGCGGGGCCCGTGCAAGCACGCGCGCGGCTAAGCGCGGCGGAGAGCGACCCGAGAGAGATGGAGAGAGAGAGATAGAGAGGGAGAGATAGAGAGGGAGAGAGAGAGAGAGATAGAGAGGGAGAGAGAGAGAGATAGAGAGGGAGATAGAGAGAGAGATGGAGAGAGAGAGAGAGAGAGAGAGAGAGAGAGAGAGAGAGAGAGAGAGAGAGAGAGAGAGAGAGAGAGAGAGGAGGTGTTAGGGCATTCCTCCAGAGCGCTCTGATGTCTCTGGCATTGTCTTAGTTCAGTTACCGAGTTCAAAGATAGACCAAAGGAACAAAGGAACTATGCACACACACACACACACACACACACACACACACACACACACACACACACACACACACACAGTTGCCAGTCTCATTTAAGCCACATTGACATTAAATGGCATTAAATAAATATGACAATATGCGCACACACACATATTTATGTACAGTGAAAGCCTGTTTGACATTACATAGGAGCAAGCAGACACCAAGAAGCCACACACACACACACACACACCTCTAGACCAAACCTCTGTAGGGTATTTCAGTGCTCTGTGTATTTATAAGATACATTTTCTTCTCCCTCCATCGTGTGTGTGTGGGTGGGGGTGTTAATGAGCATGGTTGTGGGGGTGAGTGTATTGGTTTGTGTGCGTGCATGTGTGAGTGTGTGCGTGGAAGTGTATGTGTACATGTTTGTGTTGGTGAGCGCGCGTGTGGGTGGGTGGGTGTTAATGAGCATGTGTGTGGAGGTGAGTGTGTATGTGTGTGTGTGTGTTCATCCCCACTAATACCTCTTTAAGCCAAAGGCCAGGTGCTGGGGGACTTCACAAATGAGCACGAGCGCACGCGCCTAATATCTGCATGTGACCAGAACTAAAGCCTTGAAAAAACCCAGCACCATCACGCGCCCGCAACGGCGAATCGCACGCGCCTTTTTCTCCCTAAACGCCGTGAGCGCGACATTACGTGACCGTGCTGCTCCTTTGACCTGCGCTTCATTAAACTGCCCTTTAAACGACAATACCGGACGCTCGTGCTGCGAGGACCGAACTTTTACAGTAAAAAAAAACAAAAAAAAAAAAACACGACCGCATCGACTTTACGCGCGCGGCCTGCAAACTACAAATCAGACCATCTGATAATCGTGGTTATTTATTGTGCAACGCTCAGTGCGAGACCTGAGTATGTTTTTGGGACATTAAAAAAAATCTTATGATTTATATCATTTCTATCGATTTTCTTCCGCAGAGGGAGCAGAAATAATCCCCAGACATCTGCACACACACATACACTCTAGAGACAAATATGAAAATGTCCTCGTCTGATAATATTAATAATTTTTTTTTAAAGATTTGAGAAACCGGCATGTAATAACATAATACCGAGATCCGTCTGAAGGAATCAAATTGATGTAATCAAGGAGAGTCGACGAAGGATACAGAAATAAATCAGGGGGCCCGAAATTCCCGTGGCGTGGGTTCTGTGTTATTAAAGCGTAATGCAATGGATGGGGGGCGGCGATTACCGTAAACCGTACATCTGGGACGAGGCAGCATAAAAAAGAAGTCGGAATCACAGCTGCAGGCCACTCTTTAATTCGAGAGGCGACGGGCCGGAGCGGTTCGTGAAGGATGTAATTGGACCGTGCGCAGTAAGCCACGACGCCTTACCAAAACGCAGCGTTTGCCCAGTCAGTAAAGCACGAGTTAAATGCATCTCAACTGCAGTTTGCATTTAAAGGCCTAAGCTTGCACGCTCCGGCCGTATTGCAACCCGTTCACTTAAGGTAAGAGGCGCGGGGCAGCCGCGTCACCGAGCGACGGGACGGTCGTTCCGTTTTTGGCCCCTAGAGGGCAGCATTGCGAGCTTTTTAATATATATGTGCTCGATTGACGGATTTTATTAGGGGTATACCATGACACTAGAACAGTGTTTTAAAAAATAATCACGGTGCTTCAACATAAAGCCTTTATTTTGCAGAAGACACAATGAGCCAAATTAGAGAACAGTAGTGACTGTAGCACAGAAAGATTACAACGAAATTTTCTGAAGGTTACAACAGTCACCGGTCCGTAGGAAGTGCACAGGCCGTTGCTGTGGCCACAGGACATCGCTAGTCTCTCACGCTGCTCTGGTGCGATTTTGGTCCATTCTTCTTGCAGTCTCTTCCAGAGTTCGGTGACTGTTGCGGGTTTCTTTGCCAGAACTTTGTCGCAAAGGATTTTCCAGAGGTTTTCTATTGGGTTTAGATCAGGACTCCGGGCTGGCCATTTCACTGTCTCAATGTTTTCAGGTTCAAGGATCTGCTTTACCCGTTTTGTTGTGTGACAGGGGGCATTGTCCTGCATGAAAATTGCTGGCTGATTGAGTGATGAACGCAAGGAAGGAACCACGTGTTGTTGACGAAGGTTTTTATACACTTGCGTTCACTCTGCCTTGTAGCTGTATGAGAGGTCCGACTCCTGCTGCCGAAAACATTCCGCAAACACTTCCTCCTCCACCTTTCACTGACTTCTTTACACACTTTGGTCACTGCAGAGTGGGCTTTCAGTCCAAATGCTCTTAAACGTCGAGACACTGTATGACGAGACAGATCCTTACCCTGTTCAGTGCTGAACCGGCGAGCAATTCCAGCTGCAGTGTTGAACCGATCACCCGTGGAGATTCTCCGCATTATCCTGTCCACTCTTACATTTGTCTTTCGTGGGTGACCAGCCTTCTTGGGGATTTGAAAGAGTTTGTGATGTAAAGATGCAATATACTAGAAATCACAGGCTTGGAATGACCAACTTCTCTTTCTATGGCTGATAGGGTCACCCATTTGGCCTTCATCTGGACAACCTGCCTGCCGGAAGGTTTCCGTCACTTTGGTCCGGCTCACCATCTTGCAAAGTCAGTGAAAACCGGAAAGTTAGGCTGCCAGTTAAATAGGGTTTGTCAGATAATTAAGGAAATTAGCACCAGGTGCCAGATTAACACCAATAACTTGCAGGTATCTGAGTGTTCTCTAAATTTGATCAGTGTTCTTTTTCAATTATCTCAGTTAAGTTTTTTATACTGTGCTTTAGAATATTTACAACTCACGAAATAATCTTAAAATACTGCTCTTTTACTCCTAAATTCACATACACAGTGACCTTGAGTATTTTAGCTCTTAATGTTAACCTGGAAGTCGATAAGAAGTGTGTGTGTGTGTGTGTGTGTGTGTGTGTGTGCGAGATTAGAGTTTCCAAAATGCAATTACACGGCATGACCACTAGATGGAGGTGTTGGTGAGGAAATGCGAGATGACACTCGCATATACTCGTATTCTGGTCCAGTCTAACTTACTGGGTTGTGCTGGATTTCACAGCTTCTTACTAATACAAAATAAACCTGTTAAGTATGCAGAACCTAAAAATAATAACATTCATTAAAAAATAAATTAAAAAATAATCCAGAACGCGGCCTGTATCGCCAGGTGTTTGTACTGCGGATCAAAAATGAATACAATAATTAAACAAAAAAAACAGGCTGTGCTCCCAAAACAATTAATAACAAAAAACACAGTAAAAAAAAGTGTTTTCCAAAATGAGAAAAGTAATTGAATGCTAAGTGTTGTAAGTGTATAATTGTATTATCGAGGTGCTATATTTGGTGTATAGTAAATATTTTGAACGCCGTATATAGTTTTTCAAAAATCGTTCGTGTTGTGTTCGCGCACCGCACCGCTAGAGGCGCTGTTTCCTTAGTGATAATAATAAGTTCATAAATCAAATAAATACTGAATTAATTTATTTAAAAAATTAAAACGGAAGAAATCAGAGTATTGTTATTGGATGTACCATCCAAATGGATTAATATTAAACTATTACGCTCACTGGCGCAAGCTTGTCCATTTAATAACATAAATAAATAAGATCAATACTCACTAACCCAACACCTCACATAAAACATATTAAAAGAACATTGGTTCTTTGTGTGGTTCTTGTTTCTGATCGTGGTTCTTGTTTAACTGACTGACCAGTTATTATCTCAATAGATAAAAGAGCAAAAGAAAGCACTGTGACACACACACACACACACACACACACACACACACACTTGGCAGATGGTCTTAGCCACACAGAAGGGAAACAGGCCCCTGGGTGGGCCTTATTAGTCAGGCAGGGCCAGCACTGGGTCCTTATTAAAGGTACAGTCACAGAAAAACACCAACACTGGGTCCTTATTAAGGGTACAATCACATAAAAACACCAGCACTGGGTCCTTATTAAAGGTACAGTTACAGAAAAACACCAACACTGGGTCCTTATTAAAGGTACAGTCACATAAAAACACCAGCACTGGGTCCTTATTTACAGTACAGTCACAGAAAAACACCAGCACTGGCTCCTTATTAAAGGTACAGTCACATAAAAACACCAGCACTGGGTCCTTGTCAAAGATACAGTCACATAAAAACACCAACACTGGGTCCTTATTAAAGGTACAGTCACATAAAAACACCAACACTGGGTCCTTATTAAAGGTACAGTCACATAAAAACACCAGCACTGGGTCCTTATTTACAGTACAGTCACAGAAAAACACCAGCACTGGCTCCTTATTAAAGGTACAGTCACATAAAAACACCAGCACTGGGTCCTTGTCAAAGATACAGTCACATAAAAACACCAACACTGGGTCCTTATTAAAGGTACAGTCACATAAAAACACCAACACTGGGTCCTTATTAAAGGTACAGTCACATAAAAACACCAACACTGGGTCCTTGTCAAAGATACAGTCACATAAAAACACCAACACTGGGTCCTTGTCAAAGATACAGTCACATAAAAACACCAACACTGGGTCCTTATTTAAGGTACAGTCACAGAAAAAAACACCCACACTGAGAGGCTCCTGAACAGGAGCTCAATTTTAGCACAGTGTCAGCAGCTGCTTTGACTACTACTTGAGATTCTCTTACACCATGAATACTCACTCACAAGACTGATCTCAGATCAGCAGCACTGACATCTTAATTATTACAACCGGTAGGATAAACCTTTACACTTTTTAAAATAAAGTTCCTTTTTTTTCAATGTGTCGTCTCTCAGAGCAGTGTTATGCCGATATCATTTCAATATTCTCTCTCTCTCTCTCTCTCTCTCTCTCTCTCTCTCTCTCTCTCTCTCTCTCTCTCTCTCTCTCTCTCCCTCTCTCTCTCTCACCTCTGCATATGTTAGAAGAGTTTCACTGTCACTTCAGCTTCTGGGGATGTTACACAGAGCCGGTCTCACTGAGACCAGATGCTCACACGCGCTTGTATTTTTGGCACAGATCTGCGCCGCCATATGAAAATGTGCTTTTTCTCGAAAATGCAGGGTTATATCGGGCACGTGCGTGACAAATCTGAGCGGGGAACTGAATGGAGACGTGAGGAGAATGAACTTCGAGTGTTTCAGTAATCACGTCTGCACTTTGCAAGTGCACACCAGGACTATTAATAACCCAGAGAGAGACAGAGAGAGAGACTGAGAGTTAGAGAGAGCAGGAGAGAGAGAGAGAGAGAGAGAGAGAGAGAGAGACTGAGAGTTAGAGAGAGCAGGAGAGAGAGAGAGAGAGTTAGAGAGAGCAGGAGAGAGAGAGAGAGAGAGAGAGAGAGAGAGAGATAGACTTAATGGCCTATCAGCTATCATTAATATTGTTATCGATGTTACAACTACTACTATTATTATTATTATTATTATTATTATTATTATTATTATTATTAATAATAAAACCCTTAACCCTCAATTGATCAAGTTGCACTCAGTCATGATTGTAAGTTGCTTTGGATAAAAGTGTCAGCTAAATGCCATAAATGTAATAAACCGTGAGCTATGTTTACAGGAACTGTTCCAATTTCCAGTGCTTTGGCAATATTCTATTACACACAGTCATGCCAATAAAGCTGTCTTTAGTGTGACTCTGTGTGTGTGTGTGTGTGTATGTGTGAGAGAGAGAGAGAGAGAAAAAGAGAGAGAAAGACAAAGAGAGAGAGAATTCAACCTGATGTTCTGTGAATTAAGGAGATCTTCTCTACCAGTGTACCCAGTATGTTTATTTTTAAACAGCGCTACTGGGGCCAGTCCAAAAATAAGTCTGGGAATGCATCAGCAGTAAAAAAATAAAACTGTCGCCTTGCCCCTCCACGGCTGAGACGTCTTGGGAGGTAATTCTGCAAAGACGTCAGAAACCCTTTTAATACATTTAACATTCAGTGTTTTTCTCACCCTTTTTTTGGCAGCACTGGTAATGAGATAAATGTTAGCCCGGCACTGGTAATAAGAGACCAGTAAGTAAATAATACTGTCTTCCAGGGCTTTTGTGTGTGTGTGTATAAGGTTGCCTGACCCAAAACTCTACTGCTATTTTTCTCTGCTGCTCCTTCCGTATCCTGGTCTTGTGTTCTTCGTGTTTGTCATTCATCCTCTATCCCTGAATTCTCTCTCTCTCTCTCTCTCTCTCTCTCTCTCTCTCTCTCTCTCTCTCCCCCTCTTCCATAAGGCAGTGGAAGACATAAAATCTATTTTCTGTTAGTGCTGAAGTCGCCACAGACGATGAGGAACATGTTAGGGGTCACTCCTACGTCTCCTCGGGGTCACTATCAGTACCTGTTGTTTGACTGCTTCTGGCCGGAGCCTTCCACCAAGATGTGTGTGTGTGTGTGTGTGTGTGTGTGTGTGTGTGTGTGTGTGTGTGTGTGTGTGTGTGTGTGTGTTATGACACCGAGCATACACGATTACATAATCGGCAGCGTATCCAATAGCTGCACCTCGCCAAGTCGGCCGGGGATAAACAAATTTGTGGGGCGGACCTTGGAGCTCGCAGACGAGACGCGCTTCTCCCCGCGGCTGACCGGACACGCGGAACCACTCTAATTGTCGGACGGTCTCGCACGAGGGACTTGAGGTCGGTTTACCACGCGCCACGTATCCGGGGATAAGACGCAGAACGGCGCGGCGCCCCGTCCACGAGAATGAAGACGGGCAGCACGGGAGGAATCGCGCGCTTCGACAGCCCGGGGAAAGGACGCGGCTTGCGCGCCACCGAGCCGTACAAAGTTGGGGATCTGCTACTCGCCTGCCCCGCGTACGCCTGCGTGCTGTCGGTCGGCGAGCGGGGCTACATTTGCGAGCACTGCTTCGCGAGGTAAGGTCCGAAAAAGCAGCTCCGCGCGCGCAGGCGACGCAGGGGTGGGGTGGGGTTTGGCTCGTGCATCGCCGGGGTCGTTTGGAATTTATTGCGCAAAGGCGAACGGAAATTCGGTAGCGCGTTTGCAGGCGCGAAAGGTCACGCTGGAAGTGACCGGCCACCTAAAACAAGAGTGAAGAGACGCCAACGACAACAACAACAACAAACAAAAACAACAACAACAACATGGTTAGCAGGGCAATCGCCACGTGACGCAGTCTGACAGCAGACACCGTAAATAAATA
>NW_027658491.1:32500-40000 GCF_041902795.1 Electrophorus electricus
GCTCATGTTTAGAGCCAAGATCTCTCAGCCGGTATAGTGTGTATATATCTTTACGATATATTATAGACAAATGTATGGAGTAGCCTGGTAAATTAATGTTATAAAACTTTTTAGGAAAGTATTTTCCAGGATGTTCTATCTGCACAGCACTGATCTGTACAATTATAACAAGTTATTAGGTTCAGACATTAGATCTACAAGGCAGCAGTAACTTTTATTTTTGTATTTTTAATCGATATTCTAGCAATATTTCAGTTTTTCAGTTGTTGTTTTTTTTTAAGTTCAGTACGTTCAGTACGTCTCAAGTTTATTGTAAAGAAAAGCCCCACACAGTGCAGCGGTTCATGCGGTGTGACTCACGTCCTTGACTCCTGAGCGCCCCCTGCAGAGTTGCTGGAGATGTGCGAGCTGAGTCTGGATAAGATGGGTGCCGTGTTCGAGGAGTCCAACGTGTACATGTTGCACATGATGTACCAAGCCATGGGCGTGTGTCTGTACATGGAGGACTATGATGGGGCATTGAGTTACGGAGAGAAGGTCATTAAGCCGTTCAGGTGAGGAACCGGCGCGCGCACGCGTACACACACACACACACACACATATAAGCACGTGCGCGCGCGCACACATTCTCATTCTTTATACGTTTATTATATAGTTTATTATATAAAACACGTTTGGACAAGCCACAGATGGTGCGTGTGTGCGTGTGTGCTCACTGCAGTCAGCTGTATCCGCCATACTCCCTGAATGTTGCCTCCATGCACCTGAAGCTGGGGCGCCTGTACATGGCTCTGGACCGGACGCTGGCAGGCACCACCGCGCTCAAGAAGGTAGCAGCCCCACGGCCTTCTCGGAAAGATGGCCGGGGAATATTACACTGGGATTAGACTGGTGTGGTTACCGTGTTAGCCCCGCGCCGTTACTAGCCTTAGAAGAGCTAACCTATACAACTTCTTTTTGATTGAATGTTGAATTCTTCTGTTAGTTTGAACTGTGTATGTGTGTGTGTGTGTGTATGTGTGGGCATGCGTGTTGTGTTGTGTTTTACTTGTAGGCTTTGGAAATTATGAAGGTTGTTTACGGGAAGGACCACAGTTATATAAAGGAACTGAAGGAAGAGATATCTCGGAAAAAATAAGCACACACACACTCACACACACACACACACACATACACACACACACACACACACCCACTCACACTCACACACACACACACACACACACACACACACACACACTCACACACACACACACACACACTCACACACACATACACACACACTCACACACACACACACACACACTCTCACACACACACACACATACACACACACTCACACACACACACACACACACATACACACACACACACATACACACACACTCACACACACACACACACACTCACACTCACACACTCACACACACACACACTCACACACACACACACACACTCACACACACACTCACACACACACACACACACACACTCACACACACACTCACACACACACTCACACACACACACACTCACACACACACACTCACACACTCACACACACACACACACACACTCACACACACACACACACACACATACACACACACACACACACACACACATACACACACACACACACACACACACACACACATACACACACACACAAATGTTTCCCAAAAAGGCACAATATAACCATGGATTTGAACTCTGTTGTTAATAAGTTATAAATACTTTTGTACTGAAAAGATTATTTATTTGAGTAGTTTGTTGGTTCAAATACATACACACATATTTGGACAGTGAATACAAATTCCTATTTTCCTTGTATAATTGTGTTGGAATGCCGAGAGCATCAGGTAAATGTAAAACTTTCATTATGGAATTCTAATACTGCAGATACCATACCTCCCATGGTGACGCTGCTTTTAATTTGAAGGCATACCTTTCCAGAATATTTCCAGGTGACCTGTCAATAACAACAATAAATCAGTCCCACAGAAATCTGAGTTTTTTAAATTTTATTTTATTGGGGTTGGGGGGGGGTACATTGTGCATTAATTAATAGTTATATTGTATAAACACACAAACCTCGGGATCTTTTGAGCTTTTGAACAAGCTGTTTTCTAGTGGACAGGGTGTCGCCGTGGGCTAGTCATGGCAATGGGACCCAGTTCTGCACAAAGATCGAAATAGCGGCTCTCTTGCTGGGAAGAAATACGTTCCGGGAGCGGCTGTTCTGAGAACAGTCTGCACATCGTTCTGTAGTAGCTATTCTGAGCCCAGTCTGTATATTATTCTGTAGTGGCTGTTCTGAGAACAGTCCGCACGTCGTTCTGTAGTAGCTATTCTGAGCCCAGTCTGCATATTATTCTGTAGTGGCTGTTCTGAGAACAGTGCACATCGTTCTGTAGTAGCTATTCTGAGCCCAGTCTGCATATTATTCTGTAGTGGCTGTTCTGAGAACAGTCCGCACGTCGTTCTGTAGTAGCTGTTCTGAGCCCAGTCTGCATATTATTCTGTAGTGGCTGTTCTGAGAACAGTGCACATCGTTCTGTAGTAGCTATTCTGAGCCCAGTCTGCATATTATTCTGTAGTGGCTGTTCTGAGAACAGTCCGCACGTCGTTCTGTAGTAGCTGTTCTGAGCCCAGTCTGCATATTATTCTGTAGTGGCTGTTCTGAGAACAGTCCGCACGTCGTTCTGTAGTAGCTGTTCTGAGTTCAGTCTGCATATTATTCTGTAGTGGCTGTTCTGAGAACAGTCTGCATATTATTCTGTAGTGGCTGTTCTGAGAACAGTCCGCACGTCGTTCTGTAGTAGCTGTTCTGAGCCCAGTCTGCATATTATTCTGTAGTGGCTGTTCTGAGAACAGTGCACATCGTTCTGTAGTAGCTATTCTGAGCCCAGTCTGCATATTATTCTGTAGTGGCTGTTCTGAGAACAGTCCGCACGTCGTTCTGTAGTAGCTGTTCTGAGCCCAGTCTGCATATTATTCTGTAGTGGCTGTTCTGAGAACAGTCCGCACGTCGTTCTGTAGTAGCTGTTCTGAGTTCAGTCTGCATATTATTCTGTAGTGGCTGTTCTGAGAACAGTCCGCACGTTGTTCTGTAGTAGCTATTCTGAGCCCAGTCTGCATATTATTCTGTAGTGGCTGTTCTGAGAACAGTCCGCACGTCGTTCTGTAGTAGCTGTTCTGAGCCCAGTCTGTGCATTATTATGTACTGGCTGCTCTGGGAACAGTCCGCACGTCGTTCTGTAGTAGCTATTCTGAGCCCAGTCTGCATATTATTCTGTAGTGGCTGTTCTGAGAACAGTCCGCACGTCGTTCTGTAGTAGCTATTCTGAGCCCAGTCTGCATATTATTCTGTAGTGGCTGTTCTGAGAACAGTCCGCACGTCGTTCTGTAGTAGCTGTTCTGAGCCCAGTCTGCATATTATTCTGTAGTGGCTGTTCTGAGAACAGTCCGCACGTCGTTCTGTAGTAGCTGTTCTGAGCCCAGTCTGTGCATTATTATGTACTGGCTGCTCTGGGAACAGTCCGCACGTAGGCAGAGATATTTCTGGACGAGCACGTGCGTCTCATCGACCAGGCGGCCTGTTCACTGTTCACTAGACGCGCGCACATGGGTCGCGAGCTCCATTTGCTCAGAGATAAATGCGGAACGCTAGGAACACAGCGCGCGGGGTCGCGCGAAGCGCGCTCTCTCCTTTTCCCGAGGTTTCATTGCCTGTTTCCTGTCCTCCGCGCGACGGTAAGCTGACGTTCGTGTTGGAAAGTTCTCCATATATATATATATATATATATATATATATATATATATATATATATATATATATATATATATATATATAAGAATATATATATACACATATATTCTTCAAAATGCGTTCTTGAATGTTTGAGTGCAATAACAGGCTCTCTCTCCACACACACACACACACACACACACACACACACTCTCTCTCTCTCTCTGCAGTGAGCCCTCACCCACAGTACGAGGTCCCTGGTGTATTTTAAGACATGCAGCACCTGCCAAACCTTCCATACACTCTGGGCAGAGACACGCTTTTGGTTTTTTAATTCTTCCTCTAGGAATCCAGTATGAGCTCCCGGGATGTCTGACATAATGGGAACGCGTTGCACACACATTCTGAATAACGAGGTCTGCAGTATAAATAAGTATAAATAATATTTTATTTTAAGAACTCCTTCCTACACATCGTGCATCCAGAACGGTTTAGGCCTAGTGTGAATGCACACGTTAGATTATTTTACGTACATGTTTTTAGATGCCCATTTGTCTTGGCAGCCTGGGGGCTCTGATGCTTCTCTAGTTCCGTTCTAACAAGGCAAAAAGATCCCGTCTGAAAAAAATTGATATTGTACTCCCCCTGCTCTGTTTCACAGTTGTGTCTCAGCTGTCTAGCACCAATAAGACAACAAAAAATGCCACATTATTTGTTTCCCAGCCTCACATCCTACATCGTTCACAAGGTTCACACATATGCACAGTAAGGACAGACGTAGACACACATACACACACCTATTTGACATTTCCAATAGCTTGTTATGACTTTAGCATAAAGAGACACCCACAAACGCAGGCACACACACCCACAAACGCAGGCACACACACCCACACACACACACAGACTCACTGCTAAATGGATTAATTATGACATGCATTCCTGACAGTTCATTCTGTTTCTTATTTAATTCCTTATCTTCTTCTTACTTTAGCTGGCCTACGCAATTCCGGCCATTACATAGGCGTGCCTGTTCCAAAATGGATTTAAATGTGTGTGTTTATTCAGTGCAACTGCAAATCTGTAGCCCAAATACTTACGCTCCAGCCAACAGTCATAAACAAAGTCGTCGTGTTTTGATGCTGTGTTGATCTTCCCTGCATCATCCTCTAAGTCAAACAACTCAAGAACTGAGTAATGAATCATTTGTCGCATGCTCTTGGGTTAACAAAGCTATCGTTAATAAATTTGTTTCTTTTATTGGCAGAGAGTGCAGGCCATAACTGAATTGTAATCCATAAACCTCCTGTTTCTTACCACGGGGACCACGTAGTATGGTTGGGATCTGACCAGTAAGTTGAAAACGTGTGTAGCGTACCAATATCACAAATCATTTGAAAGCTGGTTAAATGAGCTCCACTCGTGTTTCTAGTATGAAATCATACAGACTGTAATGCAAATGGGCTCTGGGGGAAATCAAAGACAAAAGGAATCCAATCTGATTTCTGGATTCTTGTGATGTTCAATGAATTGAAAAACGGAAACGCTTACGTATCCAAATGTCCGTCTCCATCTGGAGTGCTGGGGTTATAACCTAGATCAGACTTTGATGTGTTTATCCAGTTTCCTTGGAATAGAACCTGAAATAGTATACAATGAAAAAGGAACAGAATAGAATGGAAATAGAATAGAACCTGAAATAGAATACAATGGAAATAGAATAGAACCTGAAATAGACTACAATGGCAATAGAACAGAATAGAACCTGATATAGAATAGAATAGAAATAGAATAGAACAGAACCTGAAATAGACTACAATGGCAATAGAATAGAATCTGAAATAGAATACAATGGCAATAGAACAGAATAGAACCTGAAATAGAATAGAATGTCAATAGAATAGAACCTGAAATAGAATAGAAATAGAACAGAACCTGAAATAGACTACAATGGCAATAGAATAGAATCTGAAATAGAATACAATGGCAATAGAACAGAATAGAACCTGAAATAGAATAGAATGGCAATAGAATAGAACCTGAAATAGAATAGAATGTCAATAGAATAGAACCGGAAATAGAATAGAAATAGAATAGAACAGAACCTGAAATAGAATAGAATGGCAATAGAATAGAACCTGAAATAGAATACAATGGAAATAGAAGAGAATAAAACCTGAAATAGAATACAATGGAAATAGAATAGAATCTGAAATAGAATACAATGGCAATAGAACAGAATAGAACCTGAAAACAGCAACAAATTTGAACACCATTTGTGGACGGCTGCTGACTACAATCGTCTGTACCACACGTGCAAGATCTGAAATAATAAGGGTAGCGTTTAAGTGTCGTTCGTTGCATAAATTTAAAATTGTCTTCGTACTACCAGTAAATCCGGTCGGATAATCTACGTTGTATGCACATGTATGATACTTCTCGTTCTATCAGTAAATAATAATAATAATAATAATAATAATAATAATAATAATAATAATAATAATAATAGAACCACATTTTTTTCAGAAAGAATGTCATTTAAAATTACATTCGGTGCACTGTTTTGAAATGCATGTTTTCTCCGTAAGCCGTTTCCAGAAGCACGTACGTGTGTACACGGGTTGAATCCGTGTCAACTAACACGGCACCTTACGTTAAAAAAGAAAATCGTATCCAACACCACTGGTGTAATTGGTGTAATGATGCCTCCTGCTGGACAGAAGATGCAGCGTGACAAACGCTACAAGTTTTTAGGGTACTTTGAGCACATATAAGGTTTAAATATTAGTCTTCAAAATGCATTCGTGGTGTTGTTAAAATTGCCTTTAAGGCAATTAAAATCACATGTATATCACTGCTCTGATCGTATAAGGTATTTTACAGATCGCCAGAGAATTCTGAGGAAAAAAATGCTTTATTGCATAATCGGTGTGACATACATAGCTTCTCAGATTTCCTTTTTATGGAAAAAAAAAAACCCCACACATGGCAATGTACTTGCAGAGCGTATACAGGATGCGTATACACGGTTACGCAGAGTTTTGGAAATGTCACTTAAGTCTGGAAATTGTATTTAACAAGCGGGAACAGGACGCGCCATCATAAAAACATACGACACTCTTAGTACGAATAGGACAGCTGGCAGAAGTTAATTATTTCCATAAGTACACACGTAAATGTAAATAATAATAATAATAATAATAATAATAATAAAATAAAATCATGCATAGATTTTATTTTTTATGGTATTTAAACGTACCGGGTCATATCAAATTGCAGAACGTTCGTGTCAAATTACGCTCCTTTGCGTAATTTGCATTATTACGCAAACCTAATGACGTAACAGACGTGGCCTCATTGCGCCTAACTTTCTCTTACGTTATCAGATCCTTAATGAAGAGGACCCGACACCATGCCGTTTGGATTTTTAATGTCAGGAAGAGGGGAAAAAAAGAAGACGAAAAGCGAGGAAAAGAAAACCATTAGCGAGATTACTCGGCACTTGCAGGCGCGATGCAGTACAATACGTCACCAGTCTCTTTTTTTTTCTAATTACGTGGAAACGTACAAGAGGATGAAGCCGCCTTACACTTTGGTCTCTGGGTATTACAAAAAAAAATATATTTGCTTTTCTTTACTAAACACAGAGAAACGAGAGAGAGACCAAAAGGAACGTACGTTCCAAAATGGAAAATAATAAATTAAAACTAAAAATACAGTTGGGGGGGGTTTTCTCGACATGAACAGGG
>NW_027658491.1:45000-47500 GCF_041902795.1 Electrophorus electricus
CTGTGTGTCCCACTGTGCTGGTACTGGGCATGTGTACTGGTATTGAGTGTGCACTGGTACTGGGTGTGTATTTGTACTGGGTATGCACTGGTACTGGGTGTGTACTGGTACTGGGTGTGCCGAGACCAGTTGATTCTGTACTAAGGGGGATTTATGGAGGATTTCAGCGTTTTCCTGGCAACAGGAGATTTCTCAAACACCTGATGGCCCCGAGCCGCCTATCACACGGTCCGACACTCCTCACACACTCTCACTCTCTCACTCTCTCACTCCCTACCCCTGTCCCCCTTACCTCACCCCCTCACTCACCCCCCCATAGTCACTCATTCTTCCCCCTGTGGGCGTGTCTCAGTGTAACTCTCCATCAGCCGGTGTCGAACCACGGGGACGTCATGAGCAAAAAAACCGAACCACCGGTGTTGCCAAGACAACAGAAAAGGTGCTCGGGGTGTGCGTCACACGTTTTTACGCCCTCAAACACGGAGGGAAGGCTTCACGTGAACGCGCCATGCATAACCAGCGAGCGCTAACGGCTAATGGCTAGCGCGACCTCTCTTGCTCACAGCTAACTGGCCCCGCGGAGCCTCACACGGAGCCTCACACAGGGCCTCACACGCGAGGTGGGCACCTGAGGGCAAGCTCAGAAGGGGAGGGGCTTGTCGTCCGGGGGCACGGCCTTACCTGCTCATCCGCGCTGACCTTGGTGCCCTCTGCGCGGGCGTTTTCCGGCGCTGGCATCCGCGTGACGTAGAGACCGTTCAAGGTAGCCATCATCAGGGGCCTCTTCATCGAGTCCACCAACTTCATCTGCCTCTCCAGGGTCTTCGTCAAGGAAGAGAAACCACACACACACATGAACTTCTCACAAGTCTTCTCACAAGCACATCCAGGCACCCAGACTGAGGTTGTCCTCGTCTCTGACACCCACACACACTCCTGTCCCTGACAAACACTCTCTCTCTCTCTCTCTCTCTCTCTCTCTCTCTCTCTCTCTCTCTCTCTACAGCAGTCTTCACATACAATCACACCCCAATCTGACCCCATTTCTGCCAGTCTGAGGGATTATAGTTCTTAATCTCAGATAATTTAAGCCTGCCCCAAACACCAGCGCCAGGCGTTGAGCTGGACACACACACACGCGCGTGCGTGCGGGGGAAAATGTGGATATGGTGGTTAGGTGGGGTGTGGACACACGCAGCAAGCGACAGGAGCTGGAATGTTGGGAGTGTCAAACAAAAGACAGACGAGTCTTAACATGAAATTCCAGTTCCAGGAATTGCAACCACTACACACACACACACACACACACACACACACACACACCCCTTTCCCTCACCCTCTGGGCGCACTCCCTCTCCACGATGCTGTCCTCGATGGAGAACATCTCGGACACGGGCCTCTCCTTCACGGGCTCCTTTCTCACTCTCTCCTTCACGCTGGTCAGGTCGGGCTCGGAGATTGACGGCCCCAAGAGGGCGCCACCGAGGCACGCCTGCTCCGCGCGGGGAGGGGGGCCGCTGGCCGCGCCGTGCCCGGCCCGGGGCCCTCCTCCCGTGGCCTTGGCCCGCGCCCGACCCTGGGCTGCCTCCGGACGGCCCTGGTCCTGCAGAAACGGACAGGAGGAGTCACCATGGGTTACACCATCACGGACGCCGCCGCCACGGCAACATCATCACCTCCACCGCTCGCACGGACCTGGTCGCGGTGTCGGAGGGCGCGGTCCGCAGAGCCGGATCGCGGGCCTGGGTACTCGGGCGGAGGCTTGTTGGGGATGCTGGCCAGGGCGGCCTGCAGCCGGGCATCGATGTCCTCGTTCAGCCCCGGGATGTGGATGTCCAGCTCGGGCGGGTATTCCTCTTCTTCCTCCTCCTCGCTCTCGCTACTGTGCACCAGCATGGTGACATTGGACGGCGTCTTCTGGTGCCGGAAGGACTTGGGGCGCGGGGACTCCCGCGCAGGGGGCGGGGCCAGGGGCGGGGCCTGGTCCCTCTGCGTGTTCCGGCGCGGGAGGGCGAAGGCAGTGCCCTTGCTCGGGACGGCGCGGCGTGCGGCATGCGTCAGCAGCTCGCTGGCCTCTTGCAACGACTGCCGCACCACGGACGAGCTGTCCGGTTGGAAGGTCTTGACGGACAGCTGCACCTTCCGGGTGACCGTCTCCGGGCTGGACCCGCCCACACCGCGCTGCCGGTGGCTGACCAGGTCCGGCGTGCTGGTGGCCGGCCTAAAGGGGGCGGGGTAAGGGGGCGGGGGGCGGGACGGACGGCCCCTCGGCCCGGCCGTCCCGCCCCCCGCGGCCGGTCCGTGCGGGACCTCACCTGCCTGCCCCGCGCCACCCGCCTGCTGCTGCTTTGTGTTGGCCAACTCGGGGGTGCTGACCGTGTGAGAGATGCCGTTGCCGGGGGCGCAGGACGCCTGCCCCGCCATGGGGGGCACCCCGGGCCCCAGAGGGGCGGACGAAGGCCCGGCAGGGGGTCCGTACGCAGGCTGGGGGCCGCCGCCT